>NW_026557765.1:11514548-11694548 GCF_026930045.1 Uloborus diversus
GCAAGAAATGTACATTTTACTCATTGAGTTAATAATATTTGCCTTAAATTTTGTCTTTCTTCTATTTATAACATAAATGTCATTATTTTGTGTTTTTTCAAGCTTCAAATACACACACACGGAATTTTTTTTACCCTTCTAATGTAGCTTAATTCAAGGTTATTTAAAAAACCCTAAATTAATATTGAAATAATTTAAGATACATCTTTGCTAACTGATTTAATGTTTTTTCTCAATAACTATTGACTGAAAAATGTTGTGTAATTGAATGTGAAATACATAAATTCGGAAACAATTCCCCACAACACATAATTTACTTATAATGAATACTACCCCGTGGGCAAGAAAATGGCAGTGATTGCAGAAATGAATTTGTGGGATATTTTATGAAACGCGTTTTGGATTCAATACTAATAGGGCGATATCCCACTAGCCCCCCCCCCCTACCCTCATCGAGTTTTCTAAAATTGTTACTATAGATGAAGAGTAAAAGCTGTAAATAAAACATGAAAGCAAGAATTTCTACCTCTTTTTCATGAGAACTAATCAGGGTTGCCAAGGCTTGAAAGGTGCTTAAAAATAAGTAATTTATCCTCCCCGAGTTTCCGAAAATCGTTAATATAAATGAAGAGTAAAAGATGGAAATAAAACTCTAAAGTAAGGTTGCCTACCTTTTTCGGGTCGCTAATTAGGGTTGTCAGGGGATAAAAGGTTTTCATTGAGGGAGGTAATTAACCCCTCATCGAGTTTCCGGGAATTGTTGTCATAAATGAAGAGTAAAAGCTTTCCCCGGTCCCTAAGCGGGGTTGCCAGAGGCTAAAACGTGCCCAAAAATAAGTAATTTACCCTCATCGAGTTTCCAAAAATCTTTGTCATAAATGAAGAGTAAAAGTTGTAAAGAGAACGTTAAAGTAAGGTTGCCTACCTGTTACGTGTAAACTAATCAGGGTTGACAGGGGCTAAAAGGTGCATAGAAATGAGTAATTTACCCTCATCGAGTTTCCCAAAATTGTTATCATAAATGAAGAGTAAAAGCTGTAAATAAGACGTTAAAGTAAGGTTGCCTACATTTTCCGGTTCCTAACCAGGGTTGTCAGAGGCTAAAAGGTGCCCAAAAAATGAGTGATCTACCATCATCGAGTTTCCACATAAGATATAAAAAAATGTAGATAAAAATATATATTACAAAACCAATCGTATAGGACAAATAAACAGATTTCAGAATACACGTGTTTCGAGGTTTCAAGGAACCCTTTTTTCATTTCAAAGGTGTGAGCTTCTAGATGTAAAGACACCCAGTAAAAGCAATGAAAATGGACAGCAGACAGTTTAAATATCAAAATAAGCAATAACGAAAGCAAAACAAGACAAAACGGAACTCAAAAGTCAAGATTTATTGCATGATTCCCTCCCAAAGAAAACCGTTAAGCAATTAATTTCAGTAAAAAGACCCATAAAATACATGTTGCTGTCAAAATGAAACCGCTTATTAATAAATTAGCAATAAATTTATGTCCGAAATTTTTTTACTACGAATCAACTACCACATTTAGCGAAAGGAAGAATAAACATAATTCAGGAAAACAGAAAGAGGTTGGAAAACAACAAAAAGTTAAAGGTATTTATTTATTGCTCAATCGTATAGGGTTGCCCCCAAAAAAAAGTGGTCGAATCATAGGGTTGCCGTTGTTCGAAATTTCTATATTAATAAAATATGTTTATAAAATAGCCTGACATGAGAAACGGGCGGGGGGGGGGGGGGGAAGTATCATGAATTGTGACGCTTTGCAACAATAGGGCATTGGGGGGAATCAAAAATCTTGAAAAAATGTCTCAGCATGTATGAACATAATGAATGTAAATAATGAACTGTTACAAAAAAAAATTAATAAAATAATAATAATAATTTGGATTTTGACATCTTGAATTCAAATTATGTTTTTCGCAATCACGAGTGTGTGTATGTAGGCGTGTGTGTTTGTGTGTAGGGGGTATGTGTATGTGTGTAGGCATGTGTGTTTGTGTCTGTGTGCTGGCATAAGTGTGTGGGTAGTTGTGTATATGAATGTGTGTGTGTGTGGGGGGGGGGGGGTATGTGTATGTGTGTGTAGGCATATATGTTTGTGTCTGTGTGCAGGCATGAATGTGTGGGTAGTTGTGTGCATGTGTGCGTGCGTGTGTTTGTAGTTGTGTATGTATGCGCGTGTGTGTAGGACATGGATGCAACCTGGAGACGGCTTTCGCTATAGGAGCAGCATCGTGAGGACCCGGTCGACGGTGATGCTGCAGAGAGTGGCGGAGGGAAAATAAAATCAAAGGACATCAAAACAGTCAAGTGAGAACAATAAGCAATCGTGATTGCTCAAAAAAAAAAAAAAAAAAAATCGGATAGGCAGAAACAGAAATTTTTCCTAGTTTAAACTAAAGTATTATTCTTACAGGAGGAATATAAAGTACGGCATAGAGTTTTGTTTCTAAACTTAAAAATATGTTTACGGGATAGCCTGACAATTGACAAGGTTGGGGGGGGGGGGGAGGGTATGTTGAATTGTGACGTTTTGGGACAATGGGGGAAGGGGGAGTCTAAAATATTGAAAAATGTCTCAGCGTGTAACGACAACCCCTAATGAATGCAAGTAATGAACGTTCACAAAAACAAAAATATTTTTCGGTTAAGAACGGTTTCGGTTTTCAGAAATATAATTTTTTCCTATTTTAAACTTAAGTATCATTCTTACCGAGCAATATTAAGTACGGCATAGGATTTTGTTTATAACCTTAAAAATATGTTTAAGGGATAGCCTGACATGTGACAAGGGGGGGGGGGGATATGTTAAATTGTGACGCCTTGCGACAATGGTGGAGGGGGGAGTCAAATATATTGAAAAAATGTCTCAACATGTAAGGACGACTAATAATGAATGTAAGAAATGAGAATTCATATAAAAAAATAAAATCCCTATTTGCCGACATTTCTTATAGGCACTTTTTGAGTAGCGTAAGTTGATGAAAGCATGGATCATTTATTTTTTCCTACTGGATACGATCAGTATGCTAATGTTAGGGCAGAACATACAGAAATGTCTTCTGAGTTCTTCTTACTGGTTTTGATATCGATCTTTCATTGAGATCAAGAGTTAATTTCCTATCGCTGGGCTTATTGCATTGCCGATGTCGGATTTTTGTGTGCGTCAAGTAAGTTGATACTTAATTAGCTGCAATGGCCGCAAAATACATTCTGGGTTGTGAAAAACATAGTTATTTTACTTGCATGTGGGACGCAACATGCTAAAGTCTGGCCGTGAAAAGTTGACCCTTGGCTCTGCCTTCTTTCAGAATTATCCATTTTTGTAAAGGGGCAATATGTAGCGAAATGTTAGAACGGAATTTGTTTGTGCGTCATTGCTTCTAGATCTTGAATACGTCACCTTGGAATTTAAGAAATTAGTCAAAGAGGTTTTATTTCAGTTGAACCTTTTAATTTTGTGCGGTCAAGGCAGATGTCTCATTGGACACGTCGCATCCTAAGTAAGTGGGTGGGTCTTGGTCTCACTTCTTTCAGCAGTCATTGGGTAGAGGTAACAATGCCTCCTATAATTAATTTCAGTTGAAAATTGGTGACATTAGGGTTGCAGTAAAGAATGCAAAGCTTGTCATTTTCCTTTTTCGCCAAATCATTGCAGTTATTGCTGCAGTTTTAATATTTCAGTTCTTACTAATCACCTAAACAAAATGTACTATGAGTAAATTTTTCTTTCATATCGCCAAAATGCCGCTAAACTGGAAAATATGGCACGCGTCATTTCTTCCTTCTCTGCCTATTCTAAGGAATGTACTCGTTTCCTCAAATGATTGACAAGAGCCATTTGCAATAACAACGTACTAGAGACTTCAAAAAGTCTATAAAGACACTTACAATGAATGACGACTTGAAAGGGTCAGTCTACAAATGGTACTTGAAATGGCTGACGTCTGGGAGACGTCTCATCAACGTTTGTCACGGTGCTATGAAATGAATGACGTCTTAAGAACGTCAATTTATGGCAAAGGAGTTAAATATTTTTTAAAGTAATGTTACGGGTTAAAAATTGGTGTTGAAATTTTGACTACTTTTCGAACGAAAATAGTTTTTTGAGTCGTAGGTGTATTGTTTTCGAAAGATCAGATATTCATGTTAAAAAAATGTATAACAGTCTTTTTTTTTAATTTCTCAAAACACGAAGATGGAGTTGATAAAAACAAATATTTGCAGAGGGGAAAATTCTATTATCTTCAATTAAAAACAAACAGCGCTAAATAATTTTTAGCAACGAAAAATTGTTAGAAAAACATTATGGATATTCTGAATTAATTTTTTGTTTCCAAAAATTCAGGAAAGATAATGAAAATGTAATATTTTTTGAGAATTGTTTTGGTGAAACTTAGAGAATGATGTACACTGTTAAAACTACAGGTTGCATTCGGCACCTTTCAGGGGTGACACGCCTGTTCACCAGCGGCACCCAATACGGAGCCGAAATTTCACCTCTAACTAGGGTGAAAAACAGGCACCTTTCAAAAAGTAGGCAGCCGGGGTAAAAAGAATGAACCTTCGGAGAGAGAAATGGCACCCTTACTGTAGATCCTCCCCCCCCTCCCCCGTATTGTGTGCGTTTTTGAATACAGTTGTGTATTTTTCTTTTTTTAATAGTTTTGTTTTGATTCAAGATAGTCTACGTTTTGCACACTTTTCACATTGCATGAATTCAGAACTGGAAATGATTAAAACTTGTAATTACAGCATTTGACCATATTTCAGTGTTTTCAACATAGTTAAGAAGTGCTCATTGCTTTAATTCATCTGATCGTTCTCTACATCAGTGTTTCTCAACCTCTTTTGACCCACGGGTCGGTAAAAACAAATGAAAAACATTGTGGACCTGTGAAATTTTTATCTTTTTCTTAAAAATAAATAAAATAAATAATAATAATTATAATAACTCTCGGGGCGGTAAAAAACTTGTGAAAAAATTCTGCGTACTGATGAGTTTTTTTTTTTTTGTTTTACAAAGTAATATTAAAGATGAATAAAACAAGAAATATCTACAGACTTTATTTGGTATCAAAGAGTTGTCACAAATATATTTAAAGTTAAAGACGAGTAATTATTTGAATAATCATAGTTAAGTTAATGATCATTTGTGAGAAATAACCGCACCGAAAGTAAAGTGTAGATGTACTTATGAATTATTTACATGAACAGCCAAAAATATTCTGGGATATTAAAGTTACGATAAAACGAAATCATTTCTCAAACGTTCAACATTTCAATCAAAATAACAATAAAATAAAATGCGCTTAAAATTTTTCGACAGTTAAAAATTTAAAGAAACTCCTAACACTATCGAATAACCGCTAACAGGAAATGATTCAAACACTTGAACGAAAAAGCAAAAGAAAAAGATAGACGGAGAGAGATTTCTTTTTTATTTTTTGCACTCG
Source organism: Uloborus diversus (assembly GCF_026930045.1). Classification (NCBI taxonomy): domain Eukaryota; kingdom Metazoa; phylum Arthropoda; class Arachnida; order Araneae; family Uloboridae; genus Uloborus; species Uloborus diversus. The sequence goes on from NW_026557765.1 coordinate 11,520,030, forward strand.
CTACACGAAGCACAAGAATCATTTTTATTTAGGTTCTCACTTGTTGGTTATTGAAAATATCATTGCGGTTACTATTTCGGTGATTAAATGTTGCTTATCGAGTACTCAAGAAAATAATGATAGATACATTTAGTAGCGTTTTGTGTGAATGATGGAATTTTCACGATAGTAACGGTAACCTGAAAATAAACAACTAACGGTTCTACGGTATCGTAACGGACTAACGGTAACTGAAAAGCATTAAACGTACTTTTAACTATGTTTGAAAGCCCTAAAAGCTACAAAGTGATCAAAAGCTGTACTTACTTGTTATTTTAAAGAATTATCCTACAAAAGTTGAGATTTAATCCAATAGTGTACTTCATTCAATGTGAAAGACGTAGAAGCCACGCGTAGTGCAACCTATCATTCGTCCGCCATATTGAAGTGGTTGAATGGTGAATGTATGCCGGAAGCGCATGCGCCAGCAAGTCATTTAGCGATTGCTTGCTGTTTTGGCACCCCTGTCTACGACTGTCTGCTACTTTCGCACCTCTGCTTTACTTCCTGGCCAGTATGGCACCCTTGGTCACCATGCTTTCACCTTAGGGGGAATATATTCACTCGTCTGGAACCTCTGGTTATAACAGTGTATTGAATCAAAATGAAATTATAGCTCATTGTAAGAGAACAATGTAAAAAAAAAGAAAGAGAAAGGAAAAATATTTTTGATCGTAAAATCTCAATTTTCACAATGGATTGCAAAATTACTTTTACTCATTTTTGTTTTTGGCAATGACTAAAGGCAAAACTCCTTTAGAACACGCTTTTTGAAGTTTCAATCTTGTTGTTTTTGGCAACAATAAAATCAATCGTCATAAAATATGAAATATAATTGCTTACTCTGATAATAATATACTCCGGTATACTTTTTGTATAGAAATTGTGCTGACTTTATTTGATTAGTGTGTTTTCAAAATTGATTTAAATAGGAAGATTTATTTAAAAACAAATTTCTCTTGAGTATTTTATTTTGTATGCATAATTTGTCCAATTTCTTATTTCTTTAGTGTTGGAGTTTAAAATTCCCCTGTTAAAAGAAATGAATGAATGATAAAAGTGATGAAAAGATAAAGTAAGAGTTTGAGAGCATGATTTGATATTTTTGAACACTAAGTTACTTGATTTGTTTTTATAAAAGTCTTAATTTGTTTTTAAAATTGTTTACTCTTGTAAAGTTTTTTTTTTTTTTTTTGAAATTATTTGGTGCTTAAGACAGTCGAGAGAGATAAACACAGCCGCTTTTGAAAATCAATGTTGATCTGAAGGAAAGTAGGCTCGTGTAGCTCTGAAATAAATCCTTGTTTTGTTTTGCTTCAAATCGTTTTACAAAGAATGAAACAAAGGGAAAAAAATAAAAAGAAAACATTTTCGTACTTCTTTCTATATCTGCTCATCTTTAATGTCTCAATTTTACGGTTTCAGAAAATATAAAGATATCACTACATTCAAATAATAATATTTATGCATATAGCATCATCCTTTCGGATTAATTTTCATCCAATCTTAAAGCTTATTTGTTTACTCATAAAAGTTTGACTTCAATTAAAGTCACTGGAATATGATGCTGATTTAATTAAACGAAGAAAACCCTACATAGCCTTGAGTCACTACAGACTGGATGCCCGGCAATATGGTTTTCTGTATAGTCGAGTGTTTTGTTTCACTTTTGTGCAATTAACGTGGCAGTAATTAGTTCAATTTTTGCTAATTTCCAAGAAAATATCTAATGTAGTTCACACCACCTGCTCTAAGTGGGTATTGTCGAAGGAGTTTGGAGGTTACAGAAACAATTTTGGCTTCGATCATCATTTTCTAATTAGTTATGGAAAATATTTCCCTCTGTTTGTAAATGTATTCAATATTTTTTTTCGTTATTTCAAGCATCATTAACTAGTCGTGAAGGGACTTTTTTCTTTTGAGAAGTTTCACTTTTAGGGTGTAAAAAGAGCTAAGCACTTATGGTTTTGAATTAAAGGTTAATCTCTGACTCGGAGTTAATGATTTCGCTTGTTTCCAATTTATGAGTTCTTTCTACGACTGCGTAGTTTTCATTTTTGCTTAATTCACTGCGTTGCGTTTGTTTTCGAGTTGATCAAAGGAGGAATCATGAAATCATTCTACGATCGAAGATAAAAATGAGCTCTGAATATAGCATTTGTGCTTAAATTTAATTTTCTTTTCTGCCAATAGTATTTTCTGCGCTGTTAGGTGCATTGCAGCTTTGTAAATATTTTTTGTCGTTAATTTTTAATCTAGAGCAGCGCTTGAGTTTTATTATTTTTTATTTTCATTTTGATTATATGATTCTACTTCAAGAGAAAGTTAAGTTCTGCAAATTGGTTTTTAAATCGGATAAACGGTCAAGTGTGAAATGAAAAATAGGAATTAAGTGTATGGCTTGAGTTCATAATATCGTCGCCTCAGAGCAACAGTAAGATATCTTAGCGTTATTTCTGGGATTAGATCTCTTACTGTTGCTTTGAGGTGACGATTTGTTCATGTTTCCAGCATATCGTTTTCGATATCACTTTTAATAACCTTAGAGAAAACAATATAATTAAATTGTTCAACGCTTATCTGACACATTCACATTTGGAGTTGACAGTCAATTTTGTTGAAGATTCAAAATTACGAGCTATATATTTCACAAAAAATTAAACGTAACTTAATAAACAAAATAGCTGCAAGTGTAAAATCTCCGAAGAATTATAATATTAACAAGGAACTGTTTCATACTTTAATGCCGATTCCACTTACGCTAATTTGCACGAAGGATATAGACTCTTCAGTGTAGAAACTATGACAAACCTCTATATAACAAGATTGGTCAACAGTTTCTTGAAGTGTGATACATGCATACAATGGGAACTTTGAATCGCTTTTCTTTACACAATGTTTGCGTTTTTTTATTTCGAGAAAAATCTTAAGAGCGAAGGGGGAAAATTGGAGATTATTTATGAATTTAACGATAAAATTATAAAATAATCCAATGTCAGAAAGTTAGAAAACTTGGCACATTTTGTAGGTTACTAACCAAATTTCTATTAGGTTAAATAATTAAATTAATTGATTTTGCGATAGTTTGTATCATAACACTTTGAAATAAAAATTATGCATGTATTACAAAATGCTTCTTTTGTACGCTGAACTCAACTAAGGATATAAACATGTTTGTTGGTAATTAAGATATTTTATTTGATACGTAATGGTTCAATAAAAATTTTGAATTCATTCCATTTTTCTTTTCAAGTAATTCTTGGAAGAAGATTAGGGAACTTGTGAAATGTTATATGGCTACAAATTACTGACTGATAAACCAAGCATAGTGGTAGGTATGGGGGACACTGGAGTGTAATGAAATGTACTGACTGGTACTCTGGTTAAAGATTAGCTGAAAAGATAGATCTAAAAAATGAAAATATAGATATTGCGAAAGGAATCGGAAAAATATTAATTAACTAGTGGTACCCGCACGACTTTGCCCGTAATAGAAAAATTTAAAGGTCTTTTGGTTCGCCTGTATATTTACAAATAATGTATGGTGAATTTTCTCGCTAATTGGCTTATACCCATTTTACAGTTCCACGTTATGATAGTTTCGTATCTCGCCAATTGGCTTGTCCCCATGTTACGGTTCCACGTTATGATAATTTCGTAATTTACTCGTCCATCTTATGATATTTTTTTTCTTAAAATTGGAATAGAAGAAGAACCACATCGAATTTTCGAAAAATCGCTTCGATGTGCACACTCCATGCTACAAACTAATTCTGTGCCAAATTCCATGAAAATCGGCTGAGCGGCCTAGGCGCTATGCGCGTCACAGAGATCCTGACAAACAGACAGAGATCCGAAAAGAGAGAGATCCTGACAGACAGAGATCCGGACAGAGAGATTTTCAGCTTTATTATTAGTAAAGATAATCCCGGACAGTAAGGACGAGAAGCAGTTAATATTATTTACTAGAAAATCGCCCGTCATGGTAAGACGGATGAAAATTGCTTCTACATTTGAACGAAGCAATTGCTTGTTTGATGATCTTTTGATAGTTGAAGTTTTAACTGTAATTCCAGTGGATTAACCCTAAACTCCAGTAGATAGCATTGTTCATTGTAGATCACTTTTTCGTTTCTTCATTCTTGTAAAATGACCGTCTTATCAGTAAAACAGTTTAGTTACCAGATTCAGTTCCGCCTTGTCAAAATACATTTCTCTGCATGTCAAACATTACCAAAAAATATTATCAAATTATCATGCCGTGCTGCGAGTTTCATTGTTGGTTACGTCTCAGCATCACTTGATCAGTGAATTCGCTATTATATACACTGTATGACCAAAAGTATTGGGACACTTTAGAAAATTCACATTTTTTTAGGATTTCTGAAGAAATAAGTGACTAATTGCTTTGAAACTTGTTTCACATAAAAAGTATGCTCCAGCTGTCATTTTGCAATAAAAATTATATCACCCTTGCGTTCGGGGGTCAGTAACAAATTGAGGAAAATAAAAATGTTTTTTTTTTTTTTTTGGTCTTCATTTATCGTAAACAGCTGATAATAAACTGTAAATTTCAGGAATTAGTTAGCTTACTATGTACAATCATTTTTCATACTTTTGAGAAGGTAACATTGATATTCACGAAAATATAAGTTTTTCTATCTAAACTACTAATTTTTTTTCAAGGTTTTTCGATAATAACACGCAAAGTTTTTCCTCAACGCTTACGAAACTTTCAGAAAATTTGACAGCATACAAGAGAAGCAGAATACTAAAATTTAAAATTAAAATGTTAAAAATTTGATAAAATGTGGACATTTAAAGCAATTAATTTATCTTTGCGCATCCACGAAACATAGCAAATCATAACCTTCATTATCTTATACCCAACTAGATTCTTCAACTCATAAAAACATTCCAGTTGATTATCTGAAAAATTTAGAAAGTTATCAGCAACTAATATTTCGAATTTGAATAACTATTGGATATATCAAAGTGGGATACCCAACGCAAACAAAGCACAAATTTTGAAGAAAAAAAATTTTCTTCAAAATTTGTGCTTTGTTTACGTTGGTTTTTTCACTTTAATCATATTGTAGTACAAAGCTTATATGACAATTTTTTTCATTTAACTCTTGGGTAGGATCGTTCGCAAATAAGCTGTCTTTATCATGAATCACACTGAACGATTGCAAGCAAATGTTACAAACTTGCAAACGACCCTTCACAAATCGTCGCCTACCTATGAATTATTGAAATTCGGCTTATTAAATCGATGATAACTTTCTGAATTTTTAAGATATTGAACTGGAATTCTTTTATGATTTGAAGAAGTTATTCGGGATTTAGATTATGAAAGTTTTTTACATTGCTATATTTTGCGCATGCGCAGTGAAAAAGTAATTGCTTTAAATGTCCATATTTTATCAAGTTTTAAACATTTTAATTTCAAATTTTAGTATTATGCTTCTTTTGTACGCTGCCAAGTTTTCTGAAAGTTTCGTCAGCTTTGATGAAAAACGTTGCGTGTTATGAGCCAAAAACCTTCAAATAATTTTTTTTTGAATGAAATGCTTATATTTTCATGAACATCAATGGTACCTTCGCAAAAGTATGAAAAATAACTGTACATAATAAGCTAACTAATTTCTGAAATTTACTTTGTATTTTCAGCTATTTACGATGATTGATAACCGAAAAACATTTCTGTTTTCCTCAATTTGTTACTGACCCGCGAAACGCAAGGGTGATATCAATTTTTTTTTGCAAAATGACAGCTGGAGCATACTTTTTATGTGACAAAAGTTTTAAAGCAGTTGGTCTCATATTTCTTCAGAAATCCTTAAAAATGTGAGTTTTCTGAAGTGTCTCAATACTTTTGGTCATACAGTGTATATGAGGTTGCGTTTATTGCCTTAAACTTAACTCCAAATCGAAGGAAAAGTAGGATCGGTGTACGAAGCTCAAGAAATGGGAATTTGATGACTGCGCCAAGGGAGGAATACAATTTCTGTTTTTTTTTTCTATTCTGTTGTTTTTCAGCTTTTGAAATACTTCTTAAAAATACTAGTCGTGTCTTTTTCCATTCGTAGTTCTTATGAAAACTTACGTTTTTTAAAATTTTTATCCTATCTTTTCAGTGTGCCTTTTTTTATTGGCTCTATTTGAAAACTGTGACGCATTCTTTTTATCAACCACAAAAAAAAGTTCTTTTTGTAAACTTTTTTATTTGCTTACTTTAAGATTTTAGTTCAGAAATGAGTGGAACTACTGTGTCAAAATAGAAACTTTATCAGAGATTTAGGTATTACGCTTATTTCCTGGTGCGCATTAGAGAAAAAAAACCTTTTTTTTTTTGCGAAAGTTATTTTTGTTAAAGCGTAACTGCTTATCTCATATTTAGTCTTTGCTTTTTTTTGTACTCAAAAGATTACCGAGAGATTTTAAACTTCACGATTTCAACTAAAATATGTTTTAAGATTAAATGAAATGATTACTTTAGTGAAATTATAGTAACTATTTCAACAAAAATGAGTAGGGGAATGTATGGCAAAGTGGAATAGTAAAATGTTTTTAGAGTTTAAAGTGCCCCGAAATATTTTAAATTTGACCTTAAATATAGAGTTGATTCCGGTGAAAAATAATGAAAAGAGCTCTGTAGATCACTGTTCATAGTACAATAGAAGTCAGATTCAATATTTAATGCACATATTATAATAATTTGTGCTTCATAAAAAATAATTTTTGTTGCAATTAAAATGATAAAAGTTTAATTAATTTGCATTTTAAACATGAATTTAATTCTGATGATGCCCTCGCACGGTTTTTTAAAACTAATATATGAAATTTTTTGATTTAAATGTTTCATATAATTTGTCAAGGGTACGCGGGGGAAGGAGGAGGGAGGGACTAGGCAAAACGAAATAGTACATTTCGTTTATTTATTCATTCGTTTATTAATTCACTTCAGTATTTATGTTTTAATTAATTTCATTCTTTCGTGTGTATTTTTACTTATTGTTTTCTTCAGTCGTTTTTTCACTCACTCTTTCATTTTCTCTATACATTAATTAATGAATTTATTTATTCGTGTATTGTTTCCACTTTATTCATTCGTTAGTTTATTCATTCATTAATTTTATGAAAAAAATTTAGTAATCATATATATATATATCGTATTTCTTTGAGAAAAAAGTCTTTCTCTTAACGCTTTGCCTCACGAAAAAAAAAGAAATATTTTAACCTTTTTTTTTTTTTTTAATTATAAAGTTACAAGTTTTTTGTCAAAAATGAAAAATCAAGTTTCAATGCAAATTGAATATAAATTGCATTGAAACTACTATTGAATATATAAATTGTGTTGTTCTTTCTTTTTGTACTGAAATTTTTCATATAAATTTCCAATTTGTTTGTTTTGAAAAAGGTAAGCCATCTTAACTATTGTATTTTGACCCACTTTCCTCTATGTTTATTTTTTCCTTCTGACTAATTTTACTACAGTTTTTTTAGCACATTAGATAAATATGTCATTTAATTTTATTCAAAAGCTTATTTTGATTTAAACATTAAACTGGGTAACTACAAAAATTTTTTTAAGCCATCTTCGGTAGTATTCTACAAAATTCCTTTTTAATTTCGAAGTGATAACAAAATAAGTATAGCAATTTCCCTATGCACATGAAATGCAAACAAGTGTTTTTTTTTGATTTTTTAAAATTAAACTAAATAAAATATTTTTTCTTTGCTTACATTTTAAAACTAAAACAAAGTTAAAAACGCAGCAGTTTTAAGATGCTTGCAAAATGTCAAGATGTTTGTTAAAAATACAAAATTACTTTGAAATTGCTCAGTTATCCTCATATAACACTCAAGGAATATCTTTTCACACGAGAAAAAGAAAGCGGTGAAATAAATTCTTATTTAAAATCCACGACAGTTTCGAAACTAATTTCTTGCAAGTTGGAAAAAAAAAACATATTCTAATATTAAATTAAATAGTTTCTTAAAGGTCTACGGTTTTATTTATTTATTTTTTTTTTTTGCAATAAAGAGTATTATTTACTTGATTTTGTTTGGAAATTATAAAATTGGCAGACACTTTGCTGCAATTGGAACCACTTAAGTCAATATCATCGCTGTTTTAAATTTCAGTTGAGATTATGTGTTTCTGGAATATCAAACTGTCGCTAAAAATAAGAAAACTTACAACAATTATTTACAATTTATAGCGAAAACGCACACATTTTCCATTTCTCGTTTTAAACGTCAGTGCTTTGCTTTTTTATTTTGGTAGGAGATTGTCGTTACATTTCCATATAAACGTAATATTGATAAACTTTCTCTTCTGATTTTTTTTTAGATTTTTTTTCCATATTTTCCGTATCAGAGGAAAAAAAAAACTTGTACAATTATTCTGTTCTTAACTTAAATTAAATAAAAGTGCAGTTTATTACACGAACTTCTTAATAAGGATTACTTTACTCGGTGTAATAATAACCTTTTCAGTGTAATTATCAGGGAGGATTACATATACAGGATGGGGCCAATAAAAGTGGCCCGGAAAATAGATTTCCAGGTTTCAGCAAAACACAGAAAAGGAAATTAACTAGTTTACTAATCTGCTTGTAGCAGATGATGAAAATGATCACCTTTCATCTCTGGGGGATTTTTCTTCTGTTAGCAAATTTCTGAGATCAGGTCGGGGCTGGGCTTTTGGAATTCCTACAGTCTCATCAGAAATATTCCGCTGCAGTTCTTAAGGAGGAAACCAGTTATGAGGCCGAAATTTTATTGTTTTTCGTGATTTTATTTAACAGGAAAGAAAAAATCAATTTTTTTTATAAAAACTTGGAGGATATTTTATTCATCTTTTGAAGTACACTTTGTAATTTTTTGGAGTGATTTCCACTAGCATTAGTGGAGTTAGAAGCTGCTGTTCATGGACAGTGGCCATCAGAGCTTGTTGCTGGTGCTGATGTGCATTACCGAAACCACAATTTTTGCCTATAATCATTACATTTTTTCTTTCTCGTAAACAACACATTTCCCTAGAATACAAACCTAATTGTGATCAAAAAAGTTGAACATTGCACATTTTTTGAGGCATTTGGGGGGGGGGGGAGGGGATTACAATAATATGTTTTTCCACCATTTCTTTTCACATTTCTTACATTGAATTTTTTTTATTAATTATATCATCAAAGGGTGAAGTTCACATAGAGTATAATTGAATAAAGAATATTCAAACAAATTTTCAGAACGATTGATCAAAAATTCATTGAGCTAGAATTCAAACCAGTTGAAAAAAAGCTGTTTCGAGAAAAACGCAATTGAAAAAAAAAAAAAATATTGTGAGCATTTTTGAATCTCTACAGTCACTTTTAAGTGCTCATATGTAGCATCGGAACTATTCGGAATTTTTCGCTCAAATTTCGGCAACATATTTTGAATAGTTTTACTAACATTTTATGACATAAAAAATGGATTTTTTGACTGGTCTAAACTGGTCCCCCCCCCCTTAGGGCTGTTGCGAGACACCTTAAATTTGAGGGTTCCATACAAAAAATAATAGAACTTTGACTGACCAGACGATCGGGATTTCGAGCATGGGCTAACACCAGACTGTGACACTTTCTCAGTAGTGAAGATTGCGGAAATCTGATCCATAGTCCGTAGGGCTATATGAGCGGTTGCTCCATTCTATTGCAAGTAACTGTAGATCCTTTTCAACTCAGTTAATGCTTCCACAATTGAACTAAAAGTATAACTCTCTGAATTCATAATCTAATGACAGAGGATGGACCTAATAGTGCAATGCGGTGTGTAGATACTCTGCACCAAGAGCAAACCATTTGATCCTGCAATGGTGCATGCTGGAAGTTTAGCGGATTATCCGCTGGTCCACTATGGATCGACATAAATGTTATATGTGTACATTCAAGTACAATCTCGAATCCACTCTTCCGGCACATTTTTATTTGTTCCATCGTTTGCTTGTCATCAAGCTGTGAGCTAAGGTAAAGGCTATGGTAGCATTTGTTCCTCTTCGAGCAAATGCAACTGGTAAAAAGGAAAGCAGAGAATGAAGAACTCTGAAAGTTTTTATGGTACACCCCTTGTCGGAAGGACACGCGGGGGTCATTTTATGACCATAAGAAAAAAATGCCTCGTGGTGCGCATCTCCATGTCCCAAACCAATAAAACGCCAAATTTCATGACAAATGATTTTATGGTGGGGACAATCCCGTATAGGTACACACATACACGATTTCTGCCATATTTCTGGTAAAATATATGTACATAAATGCACACATTCTGATTTTTTTTTATAAGCAAAAATGATAAAGGATATTGGAAATAAGATGTTCAGTAGTGGTTATTCTTCCACACTTTTTTTTTGGGGGGAGGGGGGCACTTTGAAATTGTCTTCGTTAAAATTTTGGAGTTATATTTCTGTATTTTGTTGTTTTAAGGTGATTTGTTAGAATATTTCCATAAACTCGTGGATAATCTTTGCATTTCAAATCGTGAACGATAAAACTCAAGACGAAGAACTGAAAGTAGTAAAGAAATTTAATTAATATGTTTCATTTCCTATCTATTTATTTACACATTAAATTTATAGTTTTTAAAAAGAAATAAATGTCAATATTTCTCAGTTCTACATTTTCATCTAAATTTTTTGCAAAAAGTAAATAGCATGTTAAACGTATTAAAAAAGACGAAATCGTATAAGCAGGTACACAAACATTCGCAATGGAATGCCATAAATAATTCAAAGAGAAAAATTGAAGAAACCGTTTCGAAAATTACAGAAATAGGCTAAGATTTCAATGCAAATGTTTGAACAAAAGTGCCATTTTTTCCGGCAGAATTGTGCCCATTTCTTTCGACAAATATTTGCTCTTCTAGGAAAAGAAAAAAGTTTCAATAGAACTTTACTAACGATAGTTGGGGAATTTTATCTGGGGTAGGTGAAATTCCTTCTTTTCTTGTTTTGACAAATTCATTTATGTGTTGTGCTGAAAATGGAACGTAAAAAATATCCCTTTATTTACGTACAATTTTCTATGTTTGGGGACAATGCCATCCAGAAGCTACGGTGGTTAAATATAAGTGCTATAAATGCGTACTAAAGGAAGTACATTTAACCAAAACTTAGCTGGTAAATTGAAAAATAATTTAGTTTTATTAAGAACTAGTGGCACTCGCACGGCTTTGCCCGTAGTAGAAAAATAAAAGGTCTTTTGGTTCGCCTGTATATTTACAAATAATGTATGATGAATTTCTCGCCAATTGGCTTGCCCATGTTACGGTTCCACGTTATGATAACTGGGTAATTTGCTCGTCCATCGTAAGATAATTTTGCTCGGGAAAATGTTCTTAAAATAGAATTTAAAAAGACCAAATTGGAATTTTCGAAAAATCGCTTCGAGGTGCACACCCCCAAGCTACAAACTAATTCTGTACCCAATTTCATGAAAATCGGCCGAACGGTCTAGGTGCTTTGCGCGTCACAGAGATCCTGACAGACAGAGTTTCGGACAGAGAGATATCCAAGCAGAGAGACTTTCAGCTTTCATTTTTAGCAAAGACTAGAAAATCGCCCGTCAAGGTATGACGGGTTAAAACTACTTTCAGCAATCGATCGAAGCCATTTCCTGTTTATTGATATTGTGATCGTTGAAATTTTAACCATAGCTCCAGTGGATTAACCCTAAACTCCAGTAGATAGCGTTCATTGTTTACCACTTTTGTGTTTTTTCATTCTCCTAAAATGAAAGTCTTACCAGTAAAACCAGTTAAGTTACCGGATCCAGTTCAGCCTTGTCAACATAAAGAATTTCCCTGCATGTCAAACATTACCAAAGAATATTATCAAATTATCATGCTGTGGCACTAGTTTCATCGTGGATAACGTCAGGAGCGTTACTTGATCATTCGCTATTATATATATGTGGATACTACTGTTCTTAGAAACCTCAAGACAAAATTACTTGACTAAAATAATGGAGTAAATAAAATGAAATTACTAAATTCCAGTTACAACGAATTTCAAGGGACCGCAATTTTTGTTCGTAGTATCGAGAGTTTCGTAGTAATGGAATTCAAGCAATATAACGTAAATTAATTTGGAAGTTAATACTTACTTCGTTGACAATGATATATTTCGTAGTATTAGTATTCTTTGCAACGGGCTTTCACAGTTTACTGAAAAGTATTCGTTGGCTTTTTCTTTACTAACCAACACCTCATATAAAAATTCTGCTTTGTGGCAACTAATCATTCTTGTATGCCTTTTAATTTCCGCGGGCGCGTGTATCTGAAAGATACTGAGAGGTAATTTCGTTTCATAGTTTCACGCCGCACAGCTTTAGGAACATCTCATTTTAGCTATTCTCTGTCTCCCCCCCCCCGATCTATTTTTAGTCAATAATGAAATGTTTTTATCATTAATAGCAATCCTTACAATTTCTGTTTGTATCTGTGGAATACGGGAGCCTATTTACGTAAGTTTTTGTTGCAATCTATTTTCTATATATTTTATTATTTTAGGCTTAAATATTGTGTAGGTTTTTTGGGGATGGCCCCTAGAAATTAGCTTAAATGTAATGGTAATGGGCGATTTAAAGTGCTTAGTGGGAAAGATGACAGCTCACACCTTACGTATGAAAAGATATCCGACAAAAATGACAGTTATTAAATTTTTATCCTCGAAGTAGTCTTACTAGATACTACAGAGATGGCCAAACATAGCAATGCAAAATCAAGCCATAGCTACATAATCGTTAATTTCGAGATTCTTGCGTTTTTTTTCTCAAATCCAGATTTTATAAAACGATTTAACATATTAGTTCATACCTTTAATTTAGAAATTTAAAAATTTTTAGTACCCGTTTTCCCTTTCTTTTTTCAGCTTGAATTACTAAGATGTAAAGAATTCAGTGTGAATTTTAAATTTATTTTATTAATGCTCGTTTACCATCTTAATTTCTTTCATTTACCTATCTTTTTGGTTAGGTTCTTCTTAAACGTAATTCATGTCGTTATCTAAGACTCATTCAAGTTCAACTCAATTGCAAGAAAAGTCCATTTCTTATTCTGTACAAGAAATCACCCACTTATCCCAAGGGAACTGATAAGCTCTATCAGTGAACATTTACTTCGATTTGAAAGCATTTATTTCTCTATCAATTCTTAACCATTATTTCCGAACGATTTATCGATTTTCCAAATGGTCTTTTTACAAGGTTCTATATACTTAGCATGGGAACTTTCTTCTGTTTCAAACGTTTCTAGATATAAACAGCTTCAGAAAAGCACGCATTTTAAGGGGTCCCACTACCTTTCAAACATTTTTTCTAAATTTAAGTAAATTTATATTTTTTTAAAACCATAACATGCATACTTATTTCTTAATCACTAATTTATTTTCAAAATTTGAAAATATTGCTTATTTTTTTAAAAATTCAAAAAAATGAAGAAAATTTCAATTTTTTGAAATTTCTTAGGTTTTTTTTTATTTTTGCGCTAATTAAATTTTTTTTTTTGCTAAACGATCACTATAATCATCTCTAAAAATCTGTGCATTCATTTGCTTATGCGTTTATTAGAAAATTTTCAGTGATTGATTGTGTAAAAAATCAAAGTTTTTTTTTTTTTTTTAATTGGTTTTTAAAGGTTTAACATGCTCTAAACATTTGAGTAATTTATAAAATGCTTATCCAATGCACAGTTTTGTCAAAAATGATATCCCAATTGCTAAAAGTATGACTTTAAAGCTGTATCTTTGATAGAAAAAAAAATCCTTAGGGATTCTAATGACATCAAAAATACCATCATCGAGGAAAAGCAGTTTAAAGTTTTTCTTTTGCATAAGAATACATCGCGAGCATAGCCTAAATCCACTCATAACTTTTTAAATATTTGAACTAAAGCAATGAAACTTTTTCCCTGTGTTGAGAATAGTTTTTAGTTTTGAAATAAGCAATAAAAATTTTTTTTGATCGTTTCATCATTTTTAAGGTACTGTAACCCCTTAAAATACGTACAGACACATGTTTGAAACTCCCAAACATTTATATGTTTCCTTTTCACTGTTTGTTTCTACTGTTGAATTTTTTTTCTCTATGCTTTAGACCTAAATGAATGCTTTTAAATTCTAAGGGTTGCAATTATCTTTTTCAAGAAATAAAGAAAATGATAATAAAATAATACATACATGTTATTTTTTAAGGATATTTTTTGTAGGTATTCCGTAACTTACTTCACAAGCATCATTAGTTAGGCATACTTTTACAGATATTTTTCATTGATATCGGATAAAAATAAATCTACAATTCACAAAAATAAATTACTTTTAAATAAAAAAAAACCGCCTTCGAAAAACACAAAGGAACTAAAAAGGAAAAAATAACCGATTACACTTACATACTATTTCCTACACACACCTAGAAATGAAATTTATTTTACAATTCCAGTACAAAAATCAATTAAACTAATCATCCAATTATAAACTAAATACTGATTTTAATTACTATACGATGAATTATTTTAAATAACTAACTAATTATATACGATCTCTTAATTTTTAAAAACCTTTTGAAGTCGAGGCCTCCTATGAACTACTACCTAACGTAACTGAGTAGGTTTCGTTTCAAAGACTAATTTCGCGTATAGTTAAATTAGTGTTTAATTCAGGATTTGGTGGGTTGTCAGTTACGTTATGGTAGTTGTTTATAGGAGGCCCCGACTTCAAAAGGTTATTAAAAATTAAGAGATCGTATATAATTAGTTAGGTATTGAAAATAATTCTGCGTATAGTAATTAAAATCGGTATTTATTTTATAATTGGGTGATTAGTTTAATTGATTTTTGTACTGGAATTGTAAAATAAATTTCATTTCTAGGTGTGGGTAGGAAATAGTATGTAAGTGTAATCGGTTATTTTTTGCTTTTTAGTTCCTTTGTGTTTTTTGAAGGCGGTTTTTTTTATTTAAAAGTAATTTACTTTTTGCTCTTCAGTGGTGTAAATATAAAATAGGTTCGTAGGATAGAGTACGTGGTACATGACGCTGAGGCCTTTCTTACGCGCAAGTCGAGTACGAAAACGTCGAACACATGAGTCTGAAAACAACTAAGATGAGCACGATAGAGAAAGAAATAGACCACAGCGTCTCAGAGACTTCCGACGACTGTGAAGAAAGGCTTTTTCAAATGCGCAACTGTGTACATAAAATGTTGTCTTCATAATTAGTTCGACTTTATCAATGTTTGCTTTACGAAAGCAAATGAACGAGTCACTAAAAAAAACAACAGAAATTGCTTTAAGTTAAAAATTGTAAAGTTGTAAATTATATTTCACAACAATACGTATCGCACAACCCTCGATAAAGCTGTCATGGATTTAGGAAAATAGAACTTTGCAAAAGGACGAGTAAACGTAGCTCTCAGCATAGTCAAGATTTGAAAAGTAATAGCTCGATCTGATTTAGAACCCTTTAGACTTTTAACGAAACCTCACGATGAACGATTGCAACAATAGATAGATCTCATTTCTAATGAAAAATATAGACTGTGAATTCAGTATTTAGTTAGAACCATTTAAATGTTTACGGTGTCCCAAGCTACAAATAAACTGTAAATTGTAAGTCGTAAAATTGTAAATTAGAAATTGTAACATGGTAAATTGTAAATTTTTAATTTATGTTTCACAAGAATGTTCAAGTTTACGTGTCATGCAACTCGTGATAAAAGTCGCATGGTTCTTCAAAAATGCCCCCATTATAGATGAAGGTAAAAAATTCCATTGGAATGAATTTTACGTTTGCTGCAGAGAATCCTTGATTCAAAATATTCATTATGATTACTCTTAATAATAATGTTTTTTAATACTTTCTTTAACTATGGGTAAAGAAAACACATACCTTTGTTTCATGGCATTTTTTTAACAATGGGTTTTATATTTAATCGTTCGTGAGGGAAATTACATGAAATTTATTGTTTTTTACCCATAACATTTCTCTCTAAACAACAAATAGGGTAAATCAAAGATTTGTAACCTTAGAGTAAAGTTAGATCACCCCCTATCCATTAACAAAAAAAAAAAAAAAAAAAAGAAACCGGTTCACTGAACGATATACAAAGTGAATGAAGTACAAATCGCTTTAAATCGGAGTATAATATTTGAAGAGTTCCCTCAATTTCATCAAACTCGAACTTGATTACCGTTAGACCGCCAAGGAACTATACCGTTTCGAACATTAAAAAAAAAAAAAATAAGTAAATAAATAAAAAAAATTCCTAATCGGTGCAGGCAGGGGCGTGCGCAGAAATTTTGGGGCCAGTCACGAATGACTTTTCCGGACCCCTCTCCATATTGTTTTTACCCCTACAGTTCACCCCAATTTTAAAAAATATTGGGCCCCCTTCATTCTCAGGCCCAGGTCAACAGGTGTTCTTTCTCACCCCCCCCCCCCCCCCCGTGCACGCCCCTGGGTACAGGCGTCTTTGAGTATTTATATAACATTGTACAAAGAAAAAACTAATCTGACGAGTTCAGAACCTCCTCCTTTTTTGAAGCCTGCTAATTAGAATAACCCTAATTTCAAACTAAACTGACAGCATTGTGAAATAGTAAATCTAGAATACTGGTCAAACTTGAGAAATCAGGCACCAGTTACAAAATATTATTTTAGAATTTAAGTTAAATCATTGGGGGAGGGGTGTTCTGTATTCAATTCCCCTTGGATTGAACACTAAATATGTTTAAAAACTGAATTATCAAAAAAAAAAAAAACATTTTAGTGAATAAATTAAGTTATTTTAGTTAAAAATAGTATTAAGGTAATTGATTCAGCTATTAAAGTAGCAAAATATGTTTAATTTACTGCTTTACTACATAGTAAAACATTGGTGACACCTATAAGTAAAAAGTAACAGGGCGGCGAAAATTAATCATCCATATACCGCGAGAATTCCCGTTCAAGACGAAGGCAAAACCTTTGCTGAGAAAATACACTAGTCATTTAAACACCACGGGACCTGTGACGTAATCCGCCCGCTGACGTAAGCTGGATGTATCCACAGCGTGTGAAATTCAAAGTTTCTTGGATTTCTCCGAGACCCCTTATCAGATCCAGACCAAATTACAATGGGACCATCGGGGAAGCATACCCTTCCAAACAAAAAAAGGATTTTTCAAATCGGTCCAGTAGTTTTGGAATAATCCGAAAACACACGTAAAAAGCCGCATGACGAAATCATAACCTCCTTTTTTGAAGTCGGTTAAAAAATGGCTGTCGTTCGAAAAAATACATTTAAAAAAAAGAGGATTTCTCATGAATCCATTCAGTTAAATTAGAAACTTCCACTTGAAGTGTGAAAAATGCAGACGTGTGTTGCTATCTAGGGAGGAGGAATTGAGGTGGAAGAGCAATTTCGATGGGGGAAAGTTTATCAATTTCGTCTTTCAAGAAGTGATGCAATTATCTAAATATCTGTTCACCAAATGTTAAAACGCTCATTCTATTTGAAAAAGAATTGCAAACATAAAAATATATTCATCAAATTTTCAATTATTCATTGTATTTTTTTGTTTGCAGGTTGCAGGTGTCATTTTTCAAAAATTATCTACCTTTTATTTAAACAAACATTCTTTCCACAAGCGTTACCGCACTTAAGCCACGGCTAAGATAGAATTACACGGACTATACCGACAGCATGGTTATGACATCCAGAGACCATAGTTTCGTCTTTGTTAATGTAATCTCAGCAACATTGAGAGCACATCTGTCTTTAGCTCGTTGTGTGACTATTCCAGACTAATGAGTTCAAAAAAAGACAAAACTGCATCTCTGAATGTAACAAGCGGACTGTCGGAAAAATTTCATTCATTCTTTCTATAGTCCTTATCGTGTTTGCATCGATGCCGCACTTACTCCAAGTTCACCTCTGGCTTGTGTAAGAAGCTAACTTGAAGTAAGTGTGTTGGCCGAGCATGTCTTCGAGCAAGAATGCTTCAGTAGGATCAGCTATAGTCCATGCATTTACAATCGACGTAACAATGCCAAATAACTTTCCACGAATCCTTTACCCTCTTCTGGTTGTCATGCTTACTGCACTAAGAACATTTTTCCTCAGGTATCTTCTGCAGCAAACAGCATTTGCAGAAGCAACATGGAGCAAAAGTTCATAGTGGCATAACCATGACAACAAGAAGGGGAAAAGTGTGGAGGGATGGAGAACGTGCTTGACGTGCTGATTCTCATTACAACGGCTATAGTAAAAATAATAATGTTGAAACAAGGTGAATGTAATAACAGCCAAAGAAAGTTGGACATTCATTTCAGTTATTGTTCATCCTACCAGAAAACTCTATTAACCACAGTGTCTTAGGCTAGAACAGATTGCCACTTAGCATTAAGTTTGCAGGGCTATGCTCGGTTTTTCCATCCAGAGATTGCGATTTCTTACTTTTTACGGACTCATCAGCCCGAAATACGGAATACAACGGCTATAGTAAAATAATAATGTTGAAAAAAGGTGAATGCAATGACAGCCAAAGAAAGTTGGACATTCATTTCAGTTATTGTTCATCCTACCAGAAAACTCAATTAATCACAGTGTCTTAGGCTAGAACAGATTGCCACTAAGTTTTAAGCTGGCAGGGCTATGCTCGGTTTTCCCATCCAGAGATTGCGATTTCGTACTTTTTACGGATTCATCAGTCCGAAATACGGAATACAACGGCTATAGTAAAAATAATAATGTTGAAAAAAGGTGAATGCAATAACAGTCAAAGAAAGTTGGACATTCATTTCAGTTATTGTTCATCCTACCAGAAAACTCAATTAATCACAGTGTCTTAGGCTAGAACAGATTGCCACTAAGTTTTAAGCTGGCAGGGCTATGCTCGGTTTTCCAGAAATCGCAGTTTCGTACTATTTAACGGACTCATCAGCCTGAAATACGGAATACCCTAATAAACGCACTAGTACCCAATAACCGTTGTAATACCCAAGCATTGCCTTTAATGTACGAGTTGAACAGTACCATATGTGTGAACTCTCTCTGGGAGGATACATCTACTTTATCTACCAGTTTGTTGGTGCTCGCAGCTTCAATGAGATGACATCCGTCTATACAGCCGCATTGTTCCCTATTCCAGACTGATGAGGCCTTAACAAGGACGAAACTACAGTCTATGGGTGGGATAACCGGGCTGTCGGTGCATTGCATGCAGATTGAAACTGTTGTATTGTTTCTCCGGATTTTACACACTACAAGAAACAAATGCTGTTATACATTGTTATATCATAATGATATCCTTTAAGAACATGAATGTATTTAATACACTAAAAGAATTCAGTTTATTAGTTTCCTGTCATACAATGTTAATAAATTAGAAATGCTGTTCAAATGGATAAGAACAAGGAAAAAATATTTATTTAGTGAAATACCGTTACTACGCACTTCAAGGGACAATAAATTTTGTTCGTTGTAACGATAATTTCGTCGTTATACAGTTCAAATAATGTAATGGAAATAATTGGGACTGAAAATATATTTCGTTGAAGCAGATATTACGTTGCATTGGAATTCGTTGTAGCAGGATTTCACTGTATCAATAACAATACACTTTTGGAACACTGTTGAGATGACCAGTATATTCTTATCTCAGTCACAAAAATTAATGAGCTATAAGTTCTATTCCCACCGTATGAGCAACGTATGGTTTGTTATACTAATGTGGTGCTGAATTTTCGTAAACCGAACCCTGAAAACTAGTCAAATGCTTCATTAAATCAAATGTTTAAGCTGGCAAAGTACACAGAAATATTTTCTGACACGTGAAACATCAGGAAGTGATTTAAAATCAGCGTTTCTTTACTTTTCACTCCCTTGAGTTTCGGAAAACTTTAATCAAATCTTTCTCCCAAACCTTCAGCACTGCTATCATCTCTTTCTGCAGATATTTCTAATACCTGTTCTTTTTGACAGCTTCTGTTATTAGTTGAGTTCTTGTTTTCATGTTACGGTATGATGTTTGACAACCATTCAGGTAAAAGTTATTAAAAGAAAAAGTTTAGAATGAGAGGAAATTTTTGGTGCTTTTTTCTTGGAGCCTATGTCTGGAGTGGTATACGAAATAAAGAAATGCTTTTGTAAGAAATGAGGCAAATATTTTCTTTTCTTTCTTTTTTGAGCAATCACGATTGCTTATTGCTTTCATTTGACTGTTTTTGATGTCCTATCATTTTATTTTCCCACCGCCACCCTCTGCACCATCACCGTGGACAGGCGGGCTCCTCACGATGCTGCACCTATAGCGAAAGCCGTCTCCAGGTTGCATCCATGTCCTACACACACGCGCATACATACACAACTACACACACACACCCAAGCACAAACACACATACACACATACACCTGCACACACATACACCTACACACACAAACACATACACACAACTACCCACACATTCATGCCTGCACACAGGCACAAACACATATGCCTACACACACACACACACTTATGCCAGCACGCAGACACAAACACACATGCCTACACACATACCTCCTACACACAAACACACATACCCCCACACACAAACACGCACGCCTACATACACACACTCGTGATTGCGAAAAACATAATTTGAATTCAAGATGTCAAAATTCAATTTTTTTTTTTTTTTGTCTGCAGCAAAAAAAATACAAATCTGGGTTCGGGGTAACCTAAATCGCAATGTTAGGTGTGTGCTTTTAAGTACAGTTTTATTTTCATTTGAAGAAAGCCTAGAATTTCTTTTTTCATATGTCTGAAATTTTAAGTTTTGATGTAAATAACGAAAATTTTTTTACTTCCTTTTACAAAAAAGGAAGTATTGTATTCGCGAAAAAATTTTCACTCAAAAATCGACCTTAATTTCCAATTTACTCACCCCCGAATGAATGTTAAGTTTTTTTTTTCGACTCGACCACACGTGGATAAATGCCTAAGAACGTCTACACACGCGAAATATCCATTTTGACGATTCCCGAGTTAATTACAACGAGTTTTCTCGTCTGTATTTACCTATGTGCGAATGTGCGTATGTACTTCGCATAACTCAAGAATGGTCTGTCCTAGAAAGTTGAAATTTGGCACGTAGACTCATAGTGGGATCTAGTTGCGCACCTCCCCTTTTGGTTACATTCGGGTGTTTCTAAAGGCGTCTTTGGCACCTATTTGGGGGGGGGGGAATCATTGTTATTTTCGATGCAAACTCAAGTTGTGTTATAATTTGGCGGACACTTGGCGAGAAATCGCCAGTATTTTGGGCGCCAAGTTTTGTCGCCAACTTGACGACTAATTTGGAGATTTTTTTAAAAAAATCTGTTTTTAATTTGGCCACTGTTGGTGGTATTTAGAGAGTAAACTATTGAATAACACTAAGAATGCCAATAGTGGGGAAATTACAATAAATTGGAGTAAAAGGAAGTCATGTGATGCACACATAAGCTCGTTTACTACTAGTCATCAAAATGTATTCAAAATTCTTTCAATTCATTTGCTACTTAAAAAAATCATAATAGATAATATTTCGATAATCTGTTTGTTTCAGAAAATGTGCTCATGCATTGGACTATTTTTATTTATGAAAAATACTATTCTATTTATAAATTATTAACTACCATAAAATACAACTGCTCTCTGCTATAGATTGTTTCTTTTTGAAAAAAGGTGTCTGGTAACCTTAATATAAGTTAGGAAAAAATGTACTGCAGCATAATATGGAATATATCACTGACAAACATTAACATGCATTACATTTCTACGGCGGATTTTAAAACTTTATTTCTTCAGCACATGTTTCTGGGGACTGTTTTAAATATTCTGATGTCTATCAATAATGATAAAATCCATTTATAAAGCTTTTTTCACATTTAATAAATTTATATTATTTCCTTGATAATTTCAAGAATTGATGCTTCAGATATATTTTCCAAAACTAGCAAACTATTGGCTAATAAGGAATTTTGACAATGTCTTTTAACAAAAAAGTTTTCAAATAAAAAAATAGAACAGACTTTAAAACTGCAGCTGGAAATTGCTCTAAAAAGTAAGAATAATTCCATGCTTTGAACAGCATCTATACTACTTTTTAAACATACTTTTTGAAGTCCGCGCAAAAATGATACGGAAAATGATGTGTAACTATTTTTGATTGACATTTTTCTGAAAACCATTCAAAATTTGAACGAAACATTTATATCGATACTAGATTTTTTCCGGTTTTTCTTCTGGAAAAAATGGAAAAATTGATTTTTTTTTATAAATAAAAATAGGGTTTCTTAATAGCTTTGTTTTTCTTGGAGCATATAAAGGGTTAAGCATTAAAAAATATATGTAATTCTCACATCTTCTTTTTCTGCTTGACAGAAATACAAATAAAGGTAAGTTTAATAAGAAAAAAAATAACTTTTTTGCTTTATAACCGAGAGCTTTTTTTTGTCAAACACCACAAATAAGTCAAATCGTCATTCAACCAATTTTATTGGGTAAGGTCTGTCTAATCATAATTACAACTTCTATTTTAGATTGCCTTTGAAACTTTAAATAATAATAATAACTATTGACATTCAACCATGATTGATATTGTTGGAAAGAAAAATTAGTATGATTTCCCTTTCTTGAAATGTAACTTTACTGTCTGAGAATGAAAGCTATTAATTTTTGGTTTTTTCCAATTCAGGTCTAAGTCCAAATCAAAACTAAATTGGTTTTTCTTTATCTTTCCAACAGAAACCCCAAACCAAAACCGCGTAATGGTTTCTAAAGCTGAACCAAAACTTAAACTGGAGTTTCAGTTAACTATACGGCCGTGCTAAGTACAGTAGTAAAAGTAGTCATGTCTGCACTTTTTAACAAAACTGAGTTATTGTAACCAAGTTATTCTATGTTTGGTATTTTACTTTTTGAAAAAATGTGTTACGGTCAATTGATCGAAAACTATTTAAAAAAAAATCTTTAAAAAAAACGACTACTGAATAAAATATAACAAAGTAAATTAAACAAAATAATTTTTATGAAATCACCCATATGAATCTTAACATTTATTTCATCTGCAACGGTTTGTTTTGAAATACCAATATTGACTGCTGCCACACTTATCTCTTCATTTTTGAGGAACCGTAATATTTTTATCCTAGTTTTATTAACATTAGATTTAAGAACTTCTGAAATTTCTGTTTCTCTTTTTGAATATTTGGATCGTCCACTTTTTGAAAGGTATTTTTACTTCGGATTTCTTTTCCACCGGAGGGGATATGGTGCTTCATTTATTTGTGAAGAGCAAAATTCTGAAAAAATAAATAAAATAAAACAAAGGGTAGAAAAGATTTACTGAAAGTTTTGTTGATAATATTTTTGTTTTCCTTTATAGATAAAGAAGTCTGAATTAGATAATGTAAAAGTTGTTCCAAAAAAAAAAACTTAAAATGTTTAAATCAAAAATTTCTATTTGTTCTTATTCTACTTTAAATATTCTTCAATTCCGCTTTTCCCTATTACATTACATTACTTTAGAACTTACATTACATTTTCAGTGGAATTTCAAATAAAGAATTCAAGTAAAGTTTTTAAAACATAAATAAAATTGTTCAAATAAAATATAAAACATAAGCAAGAAAAGTTTTGGAGCGGATAATTTGAACAAAAGATTGTTTGCTTAAAAAATTGCTTAGTTGAGCAACAGCCGGCCCTCCACCAGACATATCCATCCACTAGACAGACCCATTTGCATACATGTCTCGAACTGATGAAGTTGATTTCTTTTTTCAATTTTAAATAAATATTAAATTAGTCATTTACTTTCTGGACAGTTAAAAAACTGCTCTTGGTATTTTTTTAATGGGGTTTAGCTCATTTATTTTAGTATATTGTAGGATTTCTGACCTACGTTTATTCTTTATTGGCAATAGAATTAAGTGAAACTATTGCCTCCAACTGCATTGATTCCAGAATTCGATAATGTAATTATTAATTAAGAACTCCCTATCCGCCTCTCTCTCTTGTCTGTCTGTCTGTCTGTCTGTCTCTCTCTCTCTCTTTCTCTCTCTCTCTCTCTATATATATATATAAATTGGCAAGTAACAAAAAATGGAATTAAACATTAAAAAAAAGGCAAAAAAAAAAAAAAGAAAAGAAAAAGGGGGAGAGGAATAAAAAAAAATTACAAACAAAGCCAAGTAAAAAAAGGCTGCTTTGAGATTGAACTCATCAGCATTGGAAATCTCAAAGTATTAAGTACCAGAACTACAAAGCAACATCAAATGGATAGTTAGGCAAACGCACTGCAAAATCCAAAAAAAATGCTTACTTTGAAGCGGCAGCTAAATTTTGAAAAGATATAAAATGGGGAGAGAATGTAATGAATATACAAATGCCTGGTGTGGAAATAATCATTTACCACCTGGCCAAAGAAAAATTCACGAAAATTATATTTAAAAAAAATAATCAAAATAAAAACAGAAGGCATTGTGTATATTCATTACAAATGAAAAACAAAAAAGTGAGTGAGACAAAAAAGTGAGTGGGAGTTTCGTCCGCTTTGCTACATCCAAAAGGATAAGTGTAGCAAAGTTTCCAATGGATACACATCATCTCACATCCAAGAAAGAGCACTTACTTTTAAAGTCCAAAGCAAAAGTCAAATCCGTGTCCATCTGATCATATCACTCCAATTGTCAACGAAAAAAGCGTGCTTTTTCTTCTAGTACAGTAAAAATAGGGGTCGGACCCAAACATCAAAAAAAACAAAAAAAACAAAAAAATAATAATAATAATAATTTGAATTTTGACATCTTGAATTCAAATTATGTTTTTCGCAATCACGAGTGTGTGGGGGGGATATGTGTGTTTGTGTGTATGGGGTATGTGTGTGTAGGCATGTGTGTTTGTGTCTGTGTGCAGGCATGAAAGTGTGGGTAGTTTTGTGAGTGTGTGTGTGTGTGTAGGTTTTTGTGTGTGTATATGTGTAAGTGTCTGTATGTATGTGTTTGTGCGTGTGTGTGTAGTTGTGTATGTATTCGCGTGTGTGTAGGATATGGATGCAACCTGGAGACGGCTTTCGCTATAGGAGCAGCAGCGTGAGGAGCCCGCCTGTCCACGGTGATGGTGCAGAGGGTGGCGGTGGGAAAAATCAAAGGACCTCAAAAACAGTCAAATTAAAGCAATAAGCAATCGTGATTGCTCAAAAAAAAAGCTAAACCTGGTGCAAATTGTTTATTACCCTTCCAATAAGAACAGGTAAAAAGTCCCACCCCATTGTGCGTCGGGTTTCGGAAAGGGGGGCATCTAAAAATTACTTTTTTGAGCATTTTTTCGGAATTTTTAGAGTAAATTTCAAGAGGGAATATTATGCCATACTAAATTTAAAAGCATGAAAATAAAGGCGTTTACCCCCAAGAGGGATGACACAACCCACCTAGAGCCCCCCCTGTCCCCGTAAAACGAAGCAGTACCCCCGTTCCCCCCTCCATACATTTCAAGTGGAAATATTATTTTATGCAAAGTTAAAGTTAGTAATCAAGTGTGTCCATCCTCCAAGTGCGATGGTGCCCCTCTTTCCAAAGCTAAAGCACCCCCTCTCCCGAAAAAAAATAATGCGCCAATCCCTCCCCCCCCCTTCTTTCCATTTCAAGTAGAAGTATTATTTCATGTAAATTTAAAATGAATTAAATCAAGACTGTTCACCCCACAAGAACAGTAGCTCGCCTCCCAAAACGAAATAATATACTTAAAGATTACCCCCCCCCCTGATGGCACATTTGATTAAATGGTCAGAAAAATTATGCTGAACTGGTTTTTTCCCCTTTTTACTATATTGCTTTTCTTCAGTACTTAAAAGCAAAATTTTTAGTTTGCGTAATAACATGCATGCCTCAAATACGTCATCAGATTGAGATAAAAGTTCCAACAGAACTGGAGTTTTCAAATGATTTCTCCTAAGCTTGTAACAAAAAGTCTTCGTTATCAAGATCTTTTTTGGAATCTAGGTTCTCGGCAAAATCGTTATTGTTGCAGCTATGTGGTACAGTTTGCACATATAGTTGAGCACTTCAGTCCACTTTCAGACTTATCAAACATTCATTTTTCCAATGAACCCCCTCAGAGCAAGCACAAGTTATGAGGCGAAGAAAGTCTTCTAGAACGGAAGGCTTGCTGTTGTAATAGGACGCAGATATGTCTGTGGTGCTTTCTCCTTCTTTGTACCCATCAAAAACGACAGTAGCTTTCCCATACTTACAAGTGACATACACACTGCATTGTTGGTATATTTCCTTGAGGCTTGCAGAACATTACCAAAAAAAAAAAAAGAAAAAACCTGATCGAGAAGGTATCTTCCATCTATAACATACACTGGTGTGCAAAAATTAAGGACGAAGTCGAAAAATTAGCATATCAGCTGAACGAAGAGGCAGAGCGGACAGAAAGACCAATCAGGAGATTAAGTAAGGTGATGGTAGCACATGCGCAGATATGCAGGCAGACGTAATGGGGGAGTGTCTGAGTAGTATAAAGCATGTTGTCGGTGTAAGATCAGTATTTCTGGCAAAGAGATTGCGCGCCGTATAGCAGTTAAAATCACACAGAGTTGCTGCCTCAGCGAGAAATGGCGAATAATCAATCAGTTAGGCGACATCTGGATGCTTTTACCCGAGGTCGAATCATTGGGAAGTTGGAGGAAGGCCGCAGTGTGACAAGTGTGGCTGCAGAGTTCGGAATTGCTCACAGCATCGTTTCACGACTTTGGAGACAATTTCAAACTACAGAAACAGCTATCTGGGGATTCAGTAGCGGTCGTTCACGAGGAACCACACCCGCAGATGACCGGTATATTGTCTTACAGACCAGAAGAAACAGGCGGCAGACAGTGGGAGAAATCGCTAGACACACGACACAGGCGACTGGACGACCGATATCGCGTTTTACCGTGGCCAGAAGACTGCACGGTGGTGGTCTGTTTGCACGACGCCCTATACGGTGTGTACCTCTAACGCCTGCCCATCAGAGAAGGCGTTCTCTGGGGTGCCGGGAACACCGGAATTGGAGAGACAATGAATGGGGACAAGTACTCTTTACAGATGAGAGCAGATTCAGTCTGAGTAGCGATTCTCATCGCATACTCATCTGGAGAGAGCGGGGGAGCCGGCAATCATCTCTCGAACATCATTGAAAGGGACAGGTATGGAGGTCGCGGTGTTCTCGTTTGGGGAGGCATCATGCTTGGTAGTCGTACAGACCTTCACATCTTCGACGCAGGTTCAGTCAACGGGACCCGTTATTGTAACGAGATTCTTCTTCCATATGTGCGTCTTTTTAGAGGCGCTATGGGTCCGCAGTTCCTTTTCATGGACGACAATGCACCATGTCATCGCACAGTAGCTGCCGAACAGCTCTTAGAGAGTGAGGATATTGAACGTATGGATTGGCCGCCACGATCTCCGGATCTCAATCCCATCGAGCATTTATGGGATTTTCTTGGCAGACGCTTGGCAGCTCGTACCTTACCACCGGTAACGATTCGGGAGCTTCGATTGGCGCTGCAAGATGAAGGGGCAGCAATGCCGCAACAACTCATTGACACCCTCATTCTCAACACGGGCAGACGCTGTGAAACCTGCCTAGCAGTCGGTGGAGATCATATCCCCTACTAAAGACCGGATGTTTCTTGCTGGACACCCATCACAGGGATGTTTCGGCCTTCAGTCGCATTGCGCTCCATGCTACTTTTTCAATAAAGCTTCTTTTTATCCCTCTGATTTCTCTTTTAGTAAGTGTTGCTTACATTACACATGTCCTTACGTATTGGGGATCTTACGGTATTAAATGTGTTGATTTGGAAAGCTTTTGTACAAAGTTATAATGAAAAAACCGTCTCGTCCTTAATTTTTGCACACCAGTGTATATGATACCAACTGTTTATTTTGCGATGTTGGCGTGGATGGATCTTTTGCTTCAGATAACCATACAAGTTTTCTTTAATTCTGAAACCAGATTCATCGAATACTGATGGAGGATCAGCGCACAACTCGTACTAGAAGTTTTAAGCAATTTGTTGTTCCATCTATTTTACTGTTCATACTATTCGGTGTAAAGGATGGTTTGGGCTTACACATCTCTACAGATAGTAACTACTCTCGTAACAGAAGCATGAGACATATTTGCATACCTCCTTTACAAAGAAATGCCACTAAATTTTTTGCCTTTCCATATCCTTTTATGTTACTACCTCTCATCACATTTCACCTTATTATCAGCGACCAACCAGTATCGGCGAGCAACACCAACTTGAGTCAATACCCGTAGAGAGGGAAGAGCAGTATTTAGCATTCTACTGTTATATTGCTCATTGCTCTCATCAAGACTTCTTCCATCGTTGAATCACTACAGGTTCTGGACCACCTAAATTTGTCACTGCGTTGGATCGTTGGGTAGCTGATGTGACATATTTATCAATTTTTTTAAAATTGCATAATTTACTCGAAAGTTTCAGATAGTGTTGCAAGTATATGTTCGCATATTTATCACAATTCACATAACCGGCTACGTAAAAGAGAGGCGGCTAGCTGTTTGCAAACGAGAACCCCACCGACTTGGATGGTGCAGAATTGCAGCATTGCTCGTCTCACTGTTGGCAATTTCGGTATATCCCCCCTTACGGTAATGGCAAAATATTGAAGAAAAGTTGATGTAAATTAATTAAGAAGAAAGAGATAAACTGCAGCCAATTGAGACTATTTTTTTATGCTGTACAGGGATTTTGTTTTAGATGTCACCCCAACGCTCTAAACAGTTTAATAACTCCAGTCCTAACTAAATTGGTTACTGAGCTCGCTTAGATATTTTAGAATTATCTTTCTGACATTACTATATCATTGTGTGGCATTTTGTACTTCGGAAAAGTTTTAAATCAGTGAAATGTTTTCATGAACTTCACTGCAATCGTTGATTTTAGAATGCAAATTCATGGTCCCCCCCCCCCAAAGCGATGGTGCACCCCTGAAGTGTGACGAAGTACCCATCCAGAGTAAAAGCCCTCAAAAAAGAAATACCCCTTGAAAAAATGAAAAAACTGCCTTAAAAATTGCAATGACGCAATCTGCGCCATGGACCCCCCCCCCCCCGCCTGTGCACCCCGGTTAATTAGCATTTTTTTCTATGACAGCTTATTACTTTATAATTATAGAGTGTGATTTCTGCGACTTTTGAGTATTATTTTAAAGTAATTGGAAATTATTTTTATTTAAAAAGAGGATTATTTGGCCCCCTCCCCTTTCTCTCAAAACCCGACGCGCAAAGTGCTGGGACTTTTTACCCCTTCTTGCTGGAAGGGTAAGAAGTAATTTGCAACAGGTTTCACATTTTTTTTTTTTTTTGGATGTTTGGGTTTGGCCTTTTTTGGCCTAATTTTACTGTACTATTCATAGATCATTTTTTCGATGTGAGATGGTGTGTGTCCATTGGAAGCTTTGCTACACTTATCTTTTTGGATGCAGCAAAGCGGACGAAACCCCCACTCACTTTTTTAGTCTTCATTTGTAATGAATATGCACAATGCCTTCTGTTTTTAAATAATTTATTTATTTATTATTATTTATTTATTTTTTTTAATATAATTTTCGTGAATTTTTCGTTGGCCAGGTGGTAAATGATTATTTCCACACAAGGCATTTGTATATTCATTACATTCTCTCCCCATTTCATATCTTTTCAAAATTTGGCTGCCTCTTCAAAGTATTTTTTTGGATTTTGTAGTGCGTTTGCCTAACTATCCATTTGATGTTGCTATGTAGTTCTGGTACTTAATGCTTTCAGATTTCCAATGCTGATGAGTTCAATCTCAAAGCAGCCTTCCTTTTTCTTCGGCTTTGTTTGCCATTTTTTTTAAAATTCCTCCCCCTCCCCTTTTTTATATGTTTAATTCCATTTTTTTTTGTTACTTGGTATTATTGTAGGTACTTAACTTTTGTAATTGCTGCTTTGCACATTTTTAAGTTAAAGTTGTGTTTTTTTCTCTCTTTTCTTCTATTATTTGTTTTGTGTGTTGTATATATGTATCTATCTATCTGTCTACCTGTCTGTCTGTCTGTCTCTCGCCCGTGTGCTACATGAAGAAAATTATTTTAATGACACCTGGTGGAGTTTCTAATAAGTAAATCCATGTATCTATGTTGAATACGATATACGAAAATTATTATGGAGTATGTGGATTAAGAAGTTTAATTCGCGATTGCAGTTAATTTATTAAAGACTAGAATTTGGTACCGTAAAGTGGGGCTACTTGGACACGAAATGTCATACTTTTTGCGAGTTTTACACTGAATGCTTTGTTAAACTCATAATGTGAACTGATAACTGTTTTTGCCACTTTTCAGACGCTCTGCCACCACATAAAGCCCTTTGTAAACAACAATTTTAACTCTTTATATATTTTTTTCTATTTTTTAAAATTGATTTCAAGTAGCCCCGCGCTAGGGCTACTTGGTCCCACTCAGCAAATCCGTTAGAAAAAGCCGTAAAACGTATAGTGGTATCAAGAAGGATCAATGATTTAGAAAAACAAACTCAAAACGTACATTCTAGTGAGCAAACTATTTATATAAATTGATATAAAATCAACGTATACATAAAAACATATATTTAGGCAAACATAATTTCTCAAATAGAAACATTATCTAACTATAGCTAAAACCAATTGAAATGCTAATTATTTAAACACTAGAAAGTTGTCCGTCAAGGTATGACGGGCGAAAATTTGCTTCTACATTTGAACGCAGCCATTGCATGTTTGGTGATATTTTGGTAGTTTTAAGTTTTAACCCTAACTCCAGTGAATTAACCCTTAACTCCAGTAGATAGCGATCATTGTTGACCAGTTTTACGTTTCTTCATTCCCCTGAAATGACAGTCTTACCAGTAAAACAGTTAAATCACCGGATCGAGTTCAGCCTTGTCAAAATAAAAACCTTTTCCTGCATGTTAAACATTACCAAAAAAAAAAAAAAATCAAATTATCATGCCGTGGCGCGAGTTTCATTGTTGAAACATGGGGTTACTTTATCATCGGCTATTATTTATATGAGGATTAGAAAGAATGAAAACCCCTCAATTAAATGGCTTGGGTGGATTTTTTTTCTTTGATATTATTCAATACCTGATCTTCCAAGCTACTAAATACTACAGGATGACCAGGCTTATTTTGTGAACGATCTTTTAATTTCCTTTTTAGAAATGATATACTTAAGTCAAAATGGGCTGAGCCACTCTCTAAGACATTTCCCTGGAATTAGTTGAATCTGGACACAATTGTAATTTTTCCTCTTAATAATCCGCATTATTTCCTACTTCTACGGGTTCTCTTTTACTTTCGGACACTTTCTATCCCCAGATCTGCAAAAAACGGGTATAAATAGTAACTAACCTCTTTATTTTAAAAGATTACAAACTTTATTTAACATAATTTAGTGATGAAATGTGGTTTGGGGCTGTTTGAACGCTGGGTTCAAGTAGCCCCATTCTGAGGCAACCAGTGCACTTTTACTAAATTATATTATTTACTGTGTTAATTATATAGCTATAACCTTAAAACACTGTTATTTTATTAAGAAACGGAGTGAAAACATAAAACTATCTTGACCTTGATGATATCAGATGTTTCCATGAACTTACATGTGAAAGTTTGCAGACACAAAAAACAACTATTTAGACAACTTGCAATCATAACCTCAATCAGAAAAAGGCGAGAATTGCAGAAACTTTGTTTCATGCTCCAGCCTCTACCTAGTACTTTTACCTGTCATGGAGAAAGTTTTTTAAGTCTTACCATCGAGTTAGATGGGACCAGGATGGATTTTAAACACTTTTTTCTCTCATGGGTTCAAGTAGCCTCACTTTACGGTATTTGCTTTGGGCCAACTTCTATTAATATTTCTTAAAATGGTACCACTTAGTAATTCTGTATGCATTATAGACATATGTAAAATAAGAAAAAATACGTGCATTATACAAAAAAAAAAAAGAAAAACGAAACACTGCTCTTTTAAAATTTTGATTTCTTTTTTTTTAGAATCACACAGTTTCTTCTTTTGAAATCTTTAGCAGCATGGACTTTAAATAGTAATTCCTCTTCAATGGGGCTTCTATTGAAAGATGAATTCCTACTTAAAATATAGAAGCCATAAAGTGATTGAATATCAGGATTGGCCTGTCAGTAATCAAATAATATTCCCGTTTACGAAACCCTAAACGCAGATCATTAAATGTCGATTTAAGTTTCATAATCGACGCTAATGATGGATGTCAGACTGGCCTTTTTCCTTTGTTGGATGAATGTGCATTTCAGTTTACACTTTCGGCGCGTTTGTAGATTAATGTTCATTAATATTTAAGTCGCTGAAAACTCGAATAACAAACATTACTTATTCGACTTAAAGTTAGGTAATGGAGGAAGGGTCTTGTTGTAGAACTTATAGCCTATTCTTTGATCTAACTCAATAACATGTCTACAAAAATTTCTTTAATGCAGTATAAGATGCTGAAGATTAAATTGCTATTTAAAATAAAGGTCAATTTTAAGGACATTTGCTGTCCTTAAAATTGACCTTTTATTGAATCAAGAAAAATACAGTTTTATAGCAAGTTTAAATCTTACAGTTTCACACTTACGGTCTTCGTAAATTTTAGGTGTTAATGCTATCGAAAGTTGAGCCTTTGTTTTTGCATTTTCACACACATACGAGCATCAATTATTGATTATTTATAATGGGTTTCTGAGAAAATATTTATTTAATCATGTACTCATTCGAGTTAGTAAACAATATGCACGCACTCACACATACATGCACGTGTGTGCACATAAGCCCTTGCTTATTAAGAAATATGATTAAACATTAATGCATGGGCGCCAAATAGAACCACCATAAGGTTCATGCCTAATATCCTGCTTATTTAAGATTCAATGAGCTCCAGCTTTGTCACATTCATCCGATGACTTAAAAAAAAAAAAAAAATTGAATTTTGACACATTTGGAATTCAAATTATGTTTTTCGCAATCACGAGTGTGTGTGTTTGTGTGTAGGGGCGGGATGGGGGTAGGTTTGTTTGTGTGGGGGGGGTATGTGTATGTGTGTGTAGGCATGTATGTTTGTGTCTGTGTGCTTGCATGAGTGTTTGGATAATTGTGTGTATGTGTAGGTGTCTGTATGTATGCGTGTGTGTGTGTGTGGTGTGTGTGTGGGTGTATGTGAGTGTGTATGTGAGTGTGTTGGTGCGTGTATGTATGCGTGTAAGTGTAGGACTTCGACGCAACCTGGAGACGGTGTTCACTAGAGGAGCAGCATCGTGAGGCCGACCGACGGTGGTGCTGGCAGAGGGAGGCGGTGGGAAAATAAAATTATAGGAATTCAAAACCGTCAAGTGAAAACAATAAGCAATCGTGATTGCTCAAAAAAAAAAAAAAAAAAAAAAATCCAAAGGAAAATGCAAGTTTCAATTATGTTTTTCAGCAGTTTTAAACAAAGAAAGATAATTTGGTCTTATTAACAACGGGTCTCATGATGTAATCTGAAAAATCAGAGCAACATCAAGTTTGGATAATTAGCAGTTCGTGATTGCTCAAAACAAATGATCGCATGAGGCGCTATAAGCTTTGCGAATAAAATAAAAATAGGAGTTTAACTATATTTTTTAACATCGTAAGAACAAAACTTTGTTGGAATCAATGTGAAACCAGTTTAAGTTTAAAGAGGGCGTTTGAATTAAATTATGTACCAATGATGAAAGCAGACAAAAATCCACAAACATGAATGATTTTTCCAATCGGGGGATACTACAACAAAATTTTGATTCCGATTGAGTTGTTATTTAAATCGTAGAACCAAAGCGTTAGTAAAATTTCTCTAATAAAGCTTTTGCTTCTGTCACAATCAGTGGGACCTTGCAACATTCTGAAGAATAATCCGTTGTTAAACTATGTATAGGGTCAATGGCGGGGGAAGAAAATCTCCGGTGAGAATTTGCAAGCAAAAGTGAAAATATCGCGTGTTAATTATCGCGTGGTGCGCAAAGACATCCGAGGATGACTTTTCATTCAAAAGCTCACCCTTCTTTTCGTTGAAAAAGGTGTTCTTTGTAACACCGATACACGTGTCTGCAGCAATTTGCAATTTTTTGCATCAAAACATTGGTTAATTGATTCTTTTAATTTTCAAGCACAAAGGTATTTTTTCGTTACTTTTAACTTATGTTTACAAAGATTCCTGCTGCAAGATTATAGTACGAGTTGTCGATGCAAGCACTGCTGGTATTTATTGGATGGTATTTTTGGGTACGATTCCGAATATAAATCATTTATCTTTTCTAATAATAAAGCTGTTAGTCTGGATCTCTGTCTGTCTGGATGTCTGGATCACTGTGACGCGCATAACGCCTAGACCGTTCGGTCGATTTTCATGAAATTTGGCACAAAGTTAGTTTGTAGCATGGGGGTGTGCACCTAGAAGCGATTTTTTGAAAATTCGATTTTGTTCTTTTTCTATTCCAATTTTAAGAACATTTTCCCGAGCAACGTTATCATAAGATGGATGAGTAAATTACCAAGTTATCATAACGTGGACCGTAACATGGTCAAGCCAATTGGCGAGAAATTAACCATACATTATTTGTAAATATACAGGCGAACCAAAAGACTTTTTAGTTTTTTTACTACGGGCAAAGCCGTGCGGGTACCACTAGTTATTTATATTATGTGACATATACTTACTTCAATTAGAAATTATTGTACTTGATTTCAATATTGGGGAAAAATCTGTGTTCCAGTGGGAGATCCTACATGTTCAACCAATACATTAGATGTACGAAAACCGCTTCAAGGCTTAATTAAGCTATCCTTCAGCTATATATGCTTTTTGGAGAACGTTAGTAAAATTAAAGCTAATTAAATGTAGATTTTGACTATACTCGTAGAAGATTATTTTGTTCTTCTAACTTACATGCTGTTTCGAAATATTTTCTTTGTAAAACTGATGTGAGGATTACATTTTAGCTAAGAGAGAAAAAAAAAAAACTATTCTCGGATGTATATTAATTACTCAATCTCCTATTCGTTTTTCTTTATGCACAATAATATTCCTCTCCTAATTTTCATTAACTAATTACTAATTAAGATCTTCTCAAAAAATATCCTTTTATTACGTTATCTTAAATATGATTTATTACTTATATTCCTCTACCTTTTAAAAGATTCCCTATAGAGCGTTTGCAAAAAAAGGACAAAAACATATTCCACTTTGATTTTCTGAGCGCATTTACTGACTTTTAATTACCTAAGACTGGAATTTCTTTATGTTTTTCTGTAGCGTTAATTATTTTTTCCTTCTGTTTTACTAAGTGTCCTTTTAAAATATTATCTTTTTTATGCAGGTGTTTTATGTTTTAAACGTGAAGTTAGTATGAGCAATTTCATTTTCCAGACATCCGTTTTTGTCGTTTTCATAATTCATTTTATTAAACTATTCATTTTAGTTAGTTTTTACAGATTTTAATTACGATTAATAATGGAATATTGTAACTATGTCGAAAAAGAAAAAGTTCTGTTGATTTTCAATAAAATTTAGTGATTTTGCAATAATTTGTTATCTGAAAAAATAGGACGATACTACGAAATAGTTTTAACTCGTCAGAAGTACTTTTAAAATATTTTACATACTAACAGTACCCGTACGGCGATGCCCGTGCTAAGAAGTTAAAAAAAGTACGTTAGACCAAAAAAATCCACGCCCCCGGCCCCTTCTAATGTAAAATGATAATTTTTCTTCAACTTTAATGCGTACACACTTTTTCAAAAGACCTATTAAAGTCTCTTTGGAATTAAAAGCTATTCACCAAAACGCATAAAAATATTAGCAATAGCCTTAAAACTCAAAATAATCGTCAACTACATAGTTCATCGTTTAACACGCCAAGCAACCACGCTACCGTAACCCTGCCCTTTAGCGAGTGATGCGGGATTTCCCCCCCCTGCAATTAAAAGTGTCTCGCCAAGTAAACAATGCTATAATAAAAACGTTTTAAAGAACAATCACAATGAAATAATACGACAAATCAAAAAATTTACTTATTTAAGTAACTACCTTCAACAATAGGAACAAAAACAAACGTTGAAAAAATAAGGAAAACAAAACCCAATAGCAAAATCCTACAAAATCAAATTATGTACTTGAACATCGAAAAAAATACATAAAAAAAATTGTTCGCTGATCAAACAGCGTAGCATGGAATGGATCCTCGCAGCTATAGATACTGTCGGCCAGCGCCCTCTCGAAGAGTTAACTTACCCCATCATCTATTAGGAATTCATACAGCTAAACAATTAGTTAAACACTTAATTTCCAATTAAATATTTCCATCAATCTGATTAAAAAAACAGCCCGTAATCTTCCTCAATAAATGAACTATTCAATACAAAAAAAAAAAAATCGAACCAGTAGTTTCTGAGATTAGAGCGGTCAAGCAAATAAACTCTTCAGCTTTATATTATTAGTTAATTGATAAGTAAAATAAGAAAATGAGATATATATATTGTAACGGATTCAGTGCGACTTCCACTTTCTTGAAATGAAGACACAGTTCTTGATAAAAACACAGGAGATTTATTTACACTATGTACAGGAGATATCGTCAACAACTGCTAAATTATTCATCAGCAATTAAGCAATTATCACACAACACCGTAAACTCACCGTTTACACACGTATTTACTTCCAAATACGTAAACAACACAGCGAAATGCTTCGCAATAAACAGAGCTAATACACTCTCAGAACAAATTCTCAATCGAAACTCCCCTCCTTATCAAGCTGGACGCTTTTATAAACATCGAAGAATTTTCCACAACATTCTTACCTCTTCTCGAAATGCGTAGACCGTTATCAATGAAAAGAAAAGAAAATAGGGGTCGTATACTTTAGCCGAATGAAAAGGGGTTGTATATTCATTACGGGAAACTATTTACTGGTTACGTTACTACAATAATTACTATTTACAGGATTTGTAACAATATATATATATATATATATATATATATATATATATATATATATATATATATATATATATATATATATATATATATATTACAAATTATTGTTAGCATAGTTTAGGGTTTTCTCTGAAAAGTACCCTCGAGATTTTCCTCATGGCTGACTCGAACCTACGCCCACTGGATCGTGAAGCCCGTCCGATCAAGTCGAGCCACCATGGCTACGCATATATTGCTTCCAATCATTTTAAATTATAATGTAAATTTTCCCGTTTTCATAACATTTTTTATTGCTACTCCACCCCTAGTAGTCATAGCGTGATGTTCTATAGCCTATAGCCTTCTTCAGCGAATGGATTATTCAACACAAAATTAATTTTTCAATTCGAACCTATAGTTCCTGAGATTAGCGTGTTCAAACAAACAAACTCTACAGATTTACATCATTAGTATAGTTTACAGAAAGTGACAATAGCGAATATCACTTGTTTTTTTGTACTTCTTTCAATGTACTGGTATTAAACACATAAAAAATCTATTATAACTAAAAGTAATCGGATATTTTGAAAAAAATCATTGTTATGAATTTCTTGAGAAAAAGATAACAAATTCTTCTGCAGCTTTTCTCCCATACAGGGTATACTTCACCTTCATTTGCCAATGAAAATTAAATAACCTTTTCATTGTTGAGACCAGCAAAATTTGTGTCTTAAAAAAAAAAAAAATCCATTTTCTTTTCATGGAGCAAAATGGAAAATAAATTTTATTTTATAATGAAATAGTTTATTTCTTTTCTATTAGTTTTTGTTCTCAAAATGAATAAGTTAATAAAAGAATGAATGAATAAACGCGTAAATAGTATTAAAGAAATAACTTAATAAGTAGATAAATTATTAAAAAAAAGAAAAATTAATATGGAAATAAAATAGAAAATCATTGGGAAAATAAGTGAATGAATGAATAAATAGTTGAACTAATAACCGAAGCAATGTAATTGAGTCAATTAATGAACGAGTGCATAAGTGACTTAATCAATAAATAAATACGTAAGTGATTTAATTCAAAAATAAATAAGTAAACGAAATGAACACTTTCAGTTTGCCCCACGTTCACTTTACAAAAAGTATCAAACGTTTAAAATCAAAACAAGCATAATGTTAATTAAATAAATATTGCGCTGGACATTACTAGTTCTTAATCAATACAAAAAATATTAATTACAAAAACTTAGTCATTCTTAATAACAAAAGTTCTTTTTGATAAGCTACTAAATATTACTATATGTGCATTACATTTTGAACATGGTTTGTAGTAATTTTTTTTTAACCTTTAGAGCAATTTTTGTTTTGGCTCGAATCAACTATATGTTTAAGAATATGGTCAAAATTTTGCTAGATAGGTAGCGCTGCAAACAGTGAAAATATTTTACCATTTCACTTTGCTCCACTATTGCACTTTACTCCTCATTTCCCTACTTAAGGCATAAAATTGCTTCAAAAAAAATTTAAACTTAAAATAATGTGTCAATCTAAGCTAAAAGAAAAATTAAGAAACAAATTTGGTTAAATTTTAGCAATGAAGTCATTATAAACAACTTTAATGGAAGAAGAAATTTAAAAACAAAATAAAAATACATTTCTTTGAAAAGTAGTTAAAGTAGTAGTCTACCACTTGAAAAGTAGTAGAAAAAAAATTAAACTTAAAAATATATTTCAATCTAAGCTATAAGAAAAATTAAGAGGCAAATTTGGTTAAATTTTAGCAACGAAGTCTTTATAAACAACTTTGATGAAGAAGAAATTTAAAAGCACAATGAAAATACATTTCTTTGAAAAGTAGTTTGTTCAAAATATTGTGTGAACAAATCCTTAGAAATTCTCTTTTGTCGAAAAATAATGATACAAATGGGAGTTTATCTTGAAACGTAAATAGTCTCCCAGTTCGAGGAAATGAAGGGAAAATATCAATTTTTTTTTAAGGATGTATATAATTTACCTAAAGGATATATATATATATATATATATATATATATATATATATATATATATATATATATATATATATATATATATATATATATATATATATAATATACTCCTGTTTGTGAAAATTGCAACACCATGAAGGAAGCATCATAGTTGAATGAAATTTAGTACACAGTTGAATGGTAATAGTACAAATAAATGATTACATTTTCAAACTAAACAAAAAATAAAAAGAGAAAGAAATTAGTATTTTGTGTGGCCACCACGCGCCGCAATAAGAGCTCCTACACGACTCGGCATGGAGTGAAACAAAGTTTGAATATCTGCCTGCGGAAGAGTATTCCATATTGTTTGTATGCGCAACAAAAATTCGTCTGTCGAAGCAACAGGACGCGGATCGCGAGCGAGACGCCGCCCAACGAAATCCCACACATGTTCAATCTGTGACATATCGGGGAAATATGCAGACCAAGAAAGAAGCTGTACATCTGCGAATCAAGGTAGGATTTGACAGTCCTGACGACATGTGGACGGGCATTATCCTGCTGGAATACAGCCCCTGGTAATCCTTGCAGGAAAGGAATAGCTTGGGGCTGTAAAACTTCGTTTATGTATCGGGTACTGTTCAAATTGCCCACAATTCGTTGCAATTGTGATCATCCGTGATATGTTATTGCACCCCAGACAATAACTCCGGGTGTACGTCCACTGTACTGTTCGATAATGCACTCCGGAATGTGCCGTTCACCGGCATAGCGCCTGACACGAATTCGGCCATCATGGTGCTACAAACTGAAGCGGGATTCGTCAGAAAAGACGACCTGCTGCCATACAGCACGCCAGCTCCTATACACATTTGCCTCCTATACACAATGTAACCGCAGGCGGCGATGGTTTTGCGTGAGAAGAATCCTGTATAAAGGAATCTTTGCGCGCAGCCCACCATGCAGCAGACGTCTCCGAATTGATGAAGCACACAATGAAACACCTGTAGCTGTTGACCACTGTGCTGCCAATTGTCTAGAAGAAGCTGTGCAGTCCGTCAGTGCCATACGCACCAGGTGTCTGTCATCGCGAGCTGACGTTACATTTCGGGGTGCACTCTCGGATTTCCGAGCTCTCCGACCCTCGTCCGTCCACTGCTTCCAAACACGCATGATTGTGCTGCTGTTAAGCTGCACACGAGCAGCTACTGCACGATAAGACAATCCAGCTTCACGAAGGCCGACGATTCTGCCCCTTTCAAACTCCGAAATTTGCTCAAATTTCGCTTTCTTTCGTAGAAGAGGCATAGTAAAGACTCAGTTAACGGTTTACTCTAGCATATAACCACCGATGATCATACACGCCTCATAACAGCCGTCTATTTATATTCGGTTCGATCTGCCATTCAGAGGGCGCTGCTAGGCATACGCATGCGCTACCGGTCTGCAATTCTAATCATTTGCATATCATTCCCTACTTTACATTTCCTGCAATTTTCAGCTCACTCGCGTAAGTCCTTCGTGGTGTTGCAATTTTCACAAACAGGAGTATATATATATATATATATATATATATATATATATATATATTAATTTGACTTTTGACATCTTGAATTCAAATTATGTTTTTCGCAATCACGTGTGTGTGTGTATGTAGGCGTGTGTGTTTGTGTCTGTGTGCTGGCATGTGTGTGTAGGTTTGTGTTTGTACGCGCGTGTGTGTATGTGTGTGTATGTCCGCGTGTGTGTGTATGTATGCGTGTTTGCGTAGGGATATAGACGCAAAACCTGGAGACAGTGTTCGATGGAGGAGAAGCATCGGGAGGGGCCTGTCGACGGTGTTGCTGCAGAGGGAGGCGGGGGGAAAATAAAATCATAGGAACATGAAAACCGTCCAGTGAGAACAATAAGCAATCGTGATTGCCCAAAAAAATCTTGATTTGTACGAAATACACTGCTCGACATTGAAAATGCAACACCAAGAAGGAGTGGTCAGAAAGTGATGAAATTTGGAAAAAAGACAGATACAGCATGGAATAATAAATGATCTTAATTTCAAAATGATAGGCAGAATACAGAGCGAGAACGGCGTCGGCTCAGTAGGATGTAGGACCACCGCGGACAGCGATACACGAAGAAACACGTCTAGGCATAGAGTCAATAAGGGTGCGGATGGTGTCCAGAGGGATGGCTCTCCATTCCCTTTCAACCATTTGCCACAGTTCTTCTTCTGAACGAGGCAGGGACAGAGTCTGCAAACGGCGTCCAATCACATCCCACCCATGTTCGATTGTTGACAGGTCAGGAGAGTATGGTGGCCAGGGAACCATCTGTGTGCCTTGGAGAGCATGTTGGCAGATGCGAGCACTGTGTGATCAGGCGTTATCCTGCTGAAAAATTGCATTAGGTAGCCCTTGAAGGTAAGGGATTGCCACCGGCCGCAGCTCATTATCCAAGAATCGTTGGGCCGTCATAGTGCCCTGAATACGAACTAGAGGTGATATGGAATTGTACGCAATTGCGCCCCAAATCATTATGCCCCGTTGTCGTGCGGTGGGACGTTCCGCAGTTACTGCCGGATTAGATCTGTCTCCACGTCGACGCCGCACACGTATGCGGCGACTATCACTGGATAAACAGAAGCGGGATTCATCTGAGAACACGACGACGTTTCGCCATTCTGTCATCTAGTCCGGCACGATACTAAACGTTGCTGTCTATGTTGTGGGGTCAATGGCAGTCTTCTTAGCGGACGCCGTGATTGCAGACCACGAGCGACCAAACGACGGGAAATGGTTTTGGTTGACACGGGAACTTTCAGGGTATCTTGCACCTGCTGCAGAATCGAGGAACAAATGACTTGTGGGTCTGCTACAGCTTGTCGGTGGATGCGTCGATCCACGCGTTCTGACGTCACTCTGGCTGCCCCTGCAGCCCTCAATCTTGCCACATTTCGTAGTTCCAACCATCTTCGGCACAGTCGATGCACCGTGCTCGCATCCATGTGGGTATCAGCTGCGATTTGACGTACGGAGCAACCTCCCCCTTCTCAGTCCGATCACCATACCCCTCGTTAAATCGTCTATCTGCTGGAAGTGCCTTCGTTGGCGGCGGCCTGGCATTATCTCGTGTTACACGTATCCTCCAAGACTAAAACAAAATTTCTTCGATAATTCTCCAGTCAGAAATAACGACACGAATATTGTCCATTCTGCAAGTTCCTTCCCTTATATCTTCACGTGCGTCGGAGAGGTGCGCATTTCACATCATTTGCATAACTCAGTGATGTATGTCTACTCTAAAATTTGCATAAATTTCTGAACACTCCTTCTTGGTGTTGCATTTTCAATGTCGAGCAGTGTATAAAATTTGTGTGCAAATTAATTTTGTTAAAAGATTTTAAATTCAAAAAGTTTTGGTTTTACACCAAAGTACACACCAATTTGACTAATGGAGTTTCAGACAAATACTTTTATTTCTTTTTTGTCGAAACCTAGTTAATTGATGGTAATTCTGACTTGTCAAATTATTCCAAATCCTCGCGTGTCTGAAATGGGAACTATAAGCGGTACCTATTTATTTAAGCAGCAAATGTATGCAATGGTTGAATAGATCCTTTTGTACTTTTAAAGCCAAAACTGTCTCAAAAAAACATAACTTTCAATGGCAGTAAAATAATTAAATAAGCTTTACAGTAGCATTTACTGCACGATAAAGAAGTATATTTGCGTTCAAAAAACATGAAATGCTAACAACAAAAAAGGGTAAAATTTTCAGCCATCCGTTATTTACGAGAATTGGATTTTTTTTTCATAATCAAAACATTAGCATCGGGGGAAAAATAAACCCCTGTTTACGCTCCAAGTATTTTTCTTTGTCTAACAATAGTAAGGTTGATTAAACGAATCACTTCACCAACATTTTGATGCACAAAAATTGCTTATTACTGCAGACACGTGTTTCGGTGTTACAGGGAACAACTTTTCACTGCAAAGAAGTGTAAGCTTTAGGAAAAAAAGCCATCCTCGGATGACTTTGGTGTTCCTTGTGCCGCATGAAAAAGGTGTTCCTTGCAACCTTGCTTGATTTGCAATTTTTGTGCATCAAAACGTTAATTGATTCATTTAATTTTTAAGCACAAAGGTATATATTTGTTATTCGTTAAATACTAAGGTTCTTTTTGTCACTTCTCAATGCTTTGTATAATCTTAATCATTGAATTTATGCCGGTAATAATTAAATGTATCCTTTTGGTTTTCCTATCATTTGCTCCAACGAAAGCTTTGACAAACACTTTAATCATCAAGTACAAAATCAAAGAAATGTAGCTGAAAAATTCCCCCCTTGAACGTCAATAAACAAAGTAGCAAAAGTGTAACATTGCAATTCTTACTGTCAACTTCAATACTGTTCACTATATTAAAGGACTTGTCTCCCTTCGTCACTAAGCAACCACTTGATTGACATCGGTTAAACAAGTGTGGCTTCAATGTTTAATTAAAAATACAGATCGGTTTAAAACTTAGCAGTGGGAGCTACATTGTTCTGGGTATAAATATTTCTTCCATGTTTAAGAATGATTTTCTTAAACTGATTTTTGATCAGTTGGGAGCTCGAATACCATTAATACAAAAAAAAAAAAAGCATTTTATCAGTGTGTAAGATAATGTGATTTACACATAATCCTGTTCGAAAAATATTCGTCGACATGTGACTCGCTGTTTACCGATCCCAAAGAGCATAGAATCAGTAAAGTAAATCTTTATCTTTATCTT
This sequence comes from Uloborus diversus, assembly GCF_026930045.1. Classification (NCBI taxonomy): domain Eukaryota; kingdom Metazoa; phylum Arthropoda; class Arachnida; order Araneae; family Uloboridae; genus Uloborus; species Uloborus diversus. The sequence continues at coordinate 11,563,902 of NW_026557765.1, forward strand.
TACTAATAATAAAGCAGAAAGTCTCTCTGTCCGGAGGATGTCTGGATGTCTGTAGGATGTTTGTAGGATGTCTGGATGTCTATGACGCGCATAGCGCCTAAACCGTTAGGCCGATTTTCATACGGGCACAAGCCAATTGGCGGGATACGAAATTATCATAACGTGGAACTGTAACGTCGGTACAAGCCTATTGGCGAGAAAATTCACCATACATTATTTGTAAATATACAAGCGAACCAAAAGACCTTTAATTTTTCTATTACGGGCGAAGCCGTGCGGGTGCCACTAGTGTAGAGATAAAGCTGAAAGTCTCTGTCCGGAGGATGGCTGGATGTCTGTAGGATGTCTTGATGTCTGTGACGCGCATAGCGCCTAGACCGTTCGGCCGATTTTCATGAAATTTGGCACAAAGTTAGTATGAAGCATGGGGGTGTGCACCTCGAAACTACTTTTCGAAAATTTGATGTGGTTCTTTTTCTATTCCAATTTTAAGAACAAAATTATCATAAGATGGACAAGTAAATTACGAAATTATCATAACGTGGAACCGTAACATGGGCACAAACCAATTGGCGAGAAAATTCACCATCCATTATTTGTAAATATACAGGCGAACCAAACGACCTTTTAATTTTCTATTAGGGGAAAGCCGTGCGGGTACCACTAGTTCAGAATAAAGTAAAACTAATAACACATCTTGATTGCTCAATAAAAAACACAACATAGGGTTTAAATAGAAAAACATAGTGAATTTTGTTAAAAATAAATTGCGAAATTTTGCCAAATTCTTTAATGCTTATGTTGTAGTTAAATGTCTAATTCTGTTTAGGAAATAGAACTTGATATTATTTTTCTCGTAACAGATTTAATTACTTATTATGTTTGTAGAAATGTTTCAGTAAAAACATCAAAATTTCTGTGCAAACAAATTTGACCCATATTGTAAAATGTGTTATAACTTAGTAATTTTGAGCATAATTAAGATAGTTTACGTGCTGACTTTGCTCCTGTAAAGCAAAATCTGAAATTTTTAGTTACTTTTCAAGAAGATTGCCATGTCTGAAAATTTAAACAGTGAGGGAGAGTTTTTTGTAGTAAGTTACCACCCTAAGTTAGGCAGAAATACTTAAAATACACCGCCAGCTCAGTTATTCCATCCAAGGACTGCATTTTCGTGCTTTTTAGCACTCTTCAGCCCGGAAAAGGAATTACCTGAGCTGGAGACGAAAAACCTCTTAAGGGAGCCAAGAGAGCCAAACAGACTGGTAGCTAATGTATAATTAGCACACCAGGAGTGCCCCTTAATTTTCTAGGAGATCTTAAAATGGTTTTCTTATGGTTGATCTTGAAATGGTAAATGGTCTTCTTAAGATGGTTTTCACCTCCAGCTCAGAACCATTGCTTCAGTCACTCGTCTGGTCAGTGCTAATTCTGTATTAGTTACCAGTTTGTTTGGTTCTCTTGGCTTCCTTAAGAGGTTTTCCACCTCCAGCGCAGTCACTCCTATGACGGACTGATGAGTGCTAAAAAGCACAAAACTGCAGTCCTCGGATGGAATAACTGAGCTGGTGGTGTATTTTAAGTATTTCTGCCTTAGCCTTGGCTTTGGGAGGTAACTTACTGCAAAATACCATGCTTTGCCATCAATCTTTGAGTTGAACTGCACCATTGCTGCGGTCACTCATCTGGTGTGCTATTTCTACATTAGCTACCAGTTTGTTTGGCTCTCTTGGCTCACTTAAGAGGTTTTTCGCCTCCAGTTCTGGTAATTCCTATTTCGGGCTGATGAGAGCTAAAAAGCACGAAATTGCAGTCCTCGAATGGAATAACTGAGCTGGCGGTGTATTTTAGTAGGGGAGAGTGTTGTACCTTGAGACACTGCTACCTTCTAAGAATAAATTTTTAAAAACCACGTTTTTTGTAATCCCTAATAGTAACCTTCACCACTAAATCGTGCCATATTAACAATCATCATCAAAGAGTTAAATTGATTATTTTGTGAGAGAAAGAAAATTTCATGACTCCAAAATAAATATTTTCTTCATTTTTATTTCATTTTCTATCTTTCTATTTGTAAAACTAATCAACTGAATTTTATTTTGCTATGAAAGAGAAGTACTTTAAATATTTTGGTTATGAGAAAATTATGATAGTGCACGTAGATTTACCATCGTTTTGGTTTTTCTTTCACCACGTGGTGTTTGTACCTCGAGACAGTCAAACATATTTTGTACCGAAGATGTGTCCCAAGGTGCAACATATGCATTGTTTTTAATAATTAAGATATGTTAAGAAGCATGGAAAAATGTTCTAATCTGATGTAGTGTTTTAAACATATTTAATGTTAGATAATAATTCATTTTTTCGTTATTTGATTCAATATTCATTATTTGTAATTTAATTCATTATCATGAATTTTTTTTTTTGTCTTGTTTTTTGGTGGAAAATTGCTTTAAGTTTATGGCTGTTTCCTGAATCTTGAAGAGTACCCCATAGCACAACAGAATGCTCCCCTAGGTAGAATAGGATGTTGTACCTAGGGACAGTTTGGAACTCTTACCTTAAATGGCTGGCAATAATGTGTCAAACTGTCTGAACTAAACGAGCTGACGTGTGCATCACATGACATCCTTTTGCTCCAATTTAATGTCATTTCCCCATTATCGGCAATTTTAATGTGATTCAATTGTTTACTCTCTAAATATCACCAACAGTGGCCAAATTGAAACCAGATTTAAAAATAAAAAATAAAAATCGCCAAATTTTCGCCAAGTTGGGGACAAAACATGGTGACTAAAAGACTGGCGATATATCGCCAAGTTTCCGACAAATTATAACACAACTTGAGTTTACATCGAAATGAACAATGATTTCCCAACAAAAAGGAACAAAAGACCCCCTTAGGAACATCCGAATGCAACCAAAAAGAAAGGTGCACAACTAGACCCCACTAGAAGTCCACGTACCAAATTTCAACTTTCTAGGACATACCGTTTTTGAGTTATGCGAGATACATACAAACATACGCACATACATACGTACATACGGACGTCACGAGAAAACTCGTTGTAATTAACTCGGGGGTCGTCAAAATGGATATTTCGGGTGTCTGTATGTTCCTTGGCATATATCCACGTGTGATCGGGTCGAAAAAAAAAATTAACAATCATTCGGGGGTGAGAAAAATTGAATTTAAGGCCGATTTTTGAGTGAAAATTTTTTCGCGAATACAATACTTCCTTTTCTGTAAAAGGAAGTATATATATATGTATATATATATATATATATATATATATATATATATATATATATATATATATATATTGCAGAGAAATATGTTGGGGTATTTTAATGTAAACTTTTAGACTTAAATATTATTAAAATAATTGACAAAAAAAAAAGTATGAAATGCCCGAAGGTACAACGCTCTCTCCTACTTAGCGATAACTATGTGGTAAGTTGATGTAAAAGTAACATAGGGTTATTTTTTAGGTGAACTCCTTTTTTATTTTTAGAATATTTTTATAACGTTTGTCAAACCAGTATTTATACGTTTGTCAAACCAGATCATATTGTGCAGTTGATATTTCAAGCCTGAGTTTCAGGGAAAACTAAATGAGCGGATAAAACATTTGGTTCAAATTTCAAGCTTTCCAATCGTTCTTTCCTTAATGTTTTCTTTTTCTTTTTTTTCTTTTTTTGAAAAATTAAAGAAAAAGAAACCTATTTATGACTATCAATTTTAGGAACAAGCCGTCAAAAGCATAAAGTTATTATTATTATTTAAATGGCGTACCAAAATGTAGTTTCCTTGTAATGATCCAGTGGAAATGTAAAAGTTTTCAAGCATTTCTTTTATAGTAAATACATTCCCATAGCAAAATATGCGCGGCATCAAATGAACATCGTAAAATTAGAAAAAAAAATGTGTTTATAATTAACCGCCACAGTAAGAAAAACAAGCCTAATATGAGGTATTTAATAAATTTTTTTAACAGAAAGCTAATAACTTTGATTACCAGAGTTCAATGCGTGCACCGTTTGCTGCTGTAAATAGGGGAAAAGGGGGCACACGTGAGCACGGGGCACATGTGAACATGGTATGTTTTACTAAGATAAAGTCAAGCAAAAAATCTTAAAAAATTCTCTAGTAATAGCATAGCCAACCCCACTTTTAACCAAACTTTCAGAGAAGGAGCGAATTTAGGTTCCTGTGGTAACAGCTTCTTTGTTTTAGCTGATGCTGTTGTACTTTTATCACTGTCTTCTTCGTGTAAAAACGTATTTTAAACTAACTAATAAGCTAAATTTAATTATTGCAAACCATTACATGAACACTTAAAGTACACCGCCAGCTCAGTTATTCAATCCGAGGACTGTAGTTTCGTGCTTTTTAGCACTCATCAGCCCGGAATAGGAATCACATGAGCTGGAGGCGAGAAATCTGTTAAGGGAGCCAAGAGAGCCAAACAAACTGGTAGCTAATGCAGAATTAGCAAACCAGATGAGCGACCGCAGCAATGGTGCGGTTCAACTCAAAGATTGATGGCAAAGCTGAGGTATTTTGTAGTAAGTTACCGCCCGTGCAGTTAGTGCTAAAAAGCACGAAACTGCAGTCCTCGGATGGAATAACTGAGCTGGAAGTGTATGTTAAGTATTTCTGCCTTAGCCCTGGCTTTGGGCGGTAACTTACTGTAAAATACATTACATGAACATTCACGTAAATTTATGCCAATGTTTAAATTTTGTAATTAAATTAAAAATTCTTTATTTTTGAAAATTAGTTCTAAGGTAGATTCCGGGGCACTTGTGAACGCAACATGCAAGGGCGCATTTGAACAGTTCCTATATCCTCTCTGCAATATAAATATTAGTGTCGACTTATTATAAGTGTTAAAAGAGATGTAGAGAGTTATGATTATTGTTTTGCTGCAATCAGTTTGTGAATTTAGTTAATTATTATTACATAATTACTAATTTTTTATTTTCTTATTTTTATTTTTTAGCTCGTTAATTACTAAATAGTTGGCTGAAAATTTAGTGGTACATAATATTTGCAATGTGAATAAAGACAAAATATTTTCCTTTAACTAAAAACTGAAGTTTAGAAAAATATTAAAATTCATCATTATATTCTGTATGAAGCTTAAACGTACTCTATAACAAGAATATACTTTACATAATAAAATATTCATTGTATTATTTAGTCTCATAGGATTTTTTCTTGTCGATACATTGATTAGAACATACTATGAAACTTTAAAATTTGACAGTGAGCAGGGTTATACAGATCGAAAAAATATTTTACTGTACAATTCAAACTGACACAATATAGGTTACAAAAGTATATACATATATCATCCATTATTACCAGTTTTTCCTTGAAATATGATGCTCGTCCTGCATTTTGCAATCGTGTTCACATGTGCATCAAGCTTGTTCACATCTGCCCCCCTATAGCGGCACATGTGAACAATTGAAGTTTTAAAAATTCTATAAACTATAGAAATATCTTTTTAAAAAATCCAAAAAAATTCCATGGCACAAAGAAAAGACTATTCAATCATGGGGACCCTTTTTTCTATGAGAAATTGAAAATATTTTCTGCGAAATTAAGAAAAGAAAAAAAAAAAAACACATGGGTTCACATGTGCCCCCTTTTCCCCCACATTTAAATGCTACTCAAGTTCATTCCTTGTCCACAAGACTACTTTACAGGTACACGATTTTTTGTTTTGTTTTTCAGTCAAATTGTATAGCAACAAATGACGCAAGTAGCACAAACTGTTCCGCAGTAAATGCTGGCTGTGACGGTTACCTTTAAGCACAATATTTTCATTCTTTTTTTTTACTCTGTCATAAAAAAATCTTGAGCCAGTATAGTTTAGGGTTATAGTTTTAGTATTGCGCGTGCAAAGAACCCTTGGCGAGATTTCGCATGTCAGTTGCAAACCATTTTAATTTTTTTTATCATGTATGGATTAAAGTGGTAGAAAGATGACAGAATTTTATAAGTTTAAATAAATAATGGAAGATTAATTAAAAAGAAAACTACCACCATGTATCCGTGAGAATTTATTGATGATTGAGAAATTATAAACATAAGAAACAGAAAAAAATAAAATAAACCGATTCGGCAATTTGGGAAATAACTCAGCTACAAATGTAAAACAATTAGCGCTAGCCAAGCAAGACAAAGGAGTATCATCTTCCTCTTTTGATAACACTGGTAAACAAAGGCTTTGTTACATGAAATATTTATAATGTTCTTATGGCTACAATGAAAATGTCGTTCCATCAAGAATTGATAAATATCGAATTCAACATCGGGGAAATGGCTGCTTACAACTACGAACTACGAAATTTGCAATAATTTCTAACGTTTAGTGATGCTTCTTGAATTCTCATTTCTTTCTACGTGGGCCAGAATATCTACAAGACTTTAAAAATTAATTTAAAAATAATAAAACAAAAAAGTCATGCATACAAACAAAAATTACTAGGCTTATTAGCATTTTTTACGCTACGGCGTGCTTTTGTTTTACCTTTTTCATCCGCCATTAGACCGCACCTTATTTCCACAATCGGATACTTGAAAAAATTAAATAAAAAATAATTGCTTAGAAAATACAAGTTTTTTTGGAATCCGTGTTATTATTATTTTTTGCTTATTCTATCAATTTCAGTAACTAAAAGAAGTACTTTTGACTGAAGGAAACAACCCCATTCCATTAGCGTTAGGATTTTGAAATCATATCCCGTAGAAACTTTTTTCGCTGATTAGAGTAATTTTTTCTCGTGGAATGTCGTAAAATATTTTTCGCTGAATTGAAAATGAAACTGAAATAGAATTGCTTCAGACGAATGAAACAAGAAATAATATATGTAAGCACATGAAACCCTGTTACAGAATTCAAATGGAAGCCATTTTTATAAAGCGAACAAAACACTCGATGAAAAGATATTTTCGTTAAAAAGCACGAAATGTCTGCGTAGCAATTCTGTTTCATTTTAGGTCAAAGCCATTTTGCATCATTTATTTTGATTTTAGAAATACGTTTTTATGCTAGTCAACCACTCTTTACGACTTGGTCGTTGAACAAAAAAAATGACGCCAAAAACGCATTCAATATATGTATCGTTTTCTACAAATAAGTCATATCATTTTATCCTTTTAATTCTTTTTAAAATCATAATTTACCTAGTTAAATTTTAAACGATTTTCTATTAAAAATTATATTTAAAAAAGAACCTGAAGAAATAAATATATGAGTCAAGAAAAGTATGTCTGAACCCTAAATAATAACATATTGTTATGTGATAATTGATGTTAATGCTTGCTCACAGAGAGATGGCGCGCGAACTCAAAACGGAAATGGACCACTTCATTTTGTCATAGGTGGGATCAGCGAGAACGCGAGACTTGACTGATTGCGTTTTCTTACTGATTGTACCTATCTTTATCTTTACTGATAATAAAGCTCAAAGTTTGTTTGGATATCTGGATCTCTGTCGGCATTCCGTCTGGATCTTTCTCGGATATCTGTCTGGATCTCTGTTGGGATACCTGTCTGGATCTCTGTCGGGATACCTGTCTGGATCTCTGTCGGGATATCTGTCTGGATCTCTGTGACGAGCATAGCGTCTAAACCGTTTGGCCGATTTTCATGAAATTTGGTACAAAATTAGTTTTTGGCATGAAGGTGAGCACCTCGGAGGGATTTTTCGAAAATGCTATTTTGTTCTTTTTTTATTCCAATTTTAAGCCCATTTTACTCAGCAAGAGCAAACTACCATATGCGACCATGGGCGAGCAAATGAACATAGCAAATTTGCGAGGAATTCATCATCCATTATTTGTAAATATACAAGCGAACAAAATGATCTATCAATTTTTCTACTACGGGCAAAGCCGTGCGGGTACCGCAAGTTGCAAAATAAAGTGGTTCGTTTTCGTTTTCACTTCGCCCGTCATCCCTCCGTGGTCAAACTTGACATTTTCTGATGACTTCAAAAAAAAATTTATGGAAAAGGCGGCACATGTGAACAATTTTTTCATTTCTTGATTTCTCAAAAAAACATTATCAATTTCTCAGAGCAAAAGTTTCCCCATGATTGAATGGTCTTTCCTTTGTGCCATAAATTTTTTTTTCAGAAATTTTTCAAAAAAAAAAAAAAAAAACTTCTTTACTTTATAGAATCTGGTATTGTGGTGTATTGGAGGAGGGACGAAAAAAAGGTCAACAATTTTCAGTTCTGACGAAAGCGCATTTTTTGAAAACTTTTTTTTAGTGGAACACAAATTTCGTGTAATGTATTTCTGCTTAAATACTATGCTGCAGTGGGCAAGTAAACGGCAGTATCTGCAGAAAAGAGTTTTCGAGATATTTGAGGCAGTGAGAAGCAAAGGGATGTAAGTGGACCCCTTTCAAGTTGAGAGTAAAACGCATTTAAAGATAACATCCTAGGTAGGCTTTCATTGATTTTTTTCCCAATCACACTGTATAGCAGCACCTACCAGGGCTACTAGTACCATCTCTTGCCCCAAGACAGAGGAGAGGTTCAACTACCATATGTACTGGTTATCTGCAAATTTTTAATTTTCCCACTTCTATCCCTTTGCTTCTCACTGCCTCGTTTGAAGAAACGCGTTTTGGATTCAATACTAATAATGGGGAGACGTTAGAATTAAACGTTTTTTTGTGCTTTTTTTCCATCGGAAACAAAATAAGCAAGCTTGTACGATAAAGCTGACGTACAATAGATGGCAAAAAATGGGGGGGGGGATAAAAAACAGAAAAGTTGCACTTTCTGCCCTTTGGCAGCATGTATAGGCTTAGTTGTTGGCAGGGCTCGAAAATATCCTGATATTTTCGAAGATATCAAAAATATCCGATATTTTGATATATATATCCGATATTTTCTATCAGCACAAACTAAAGTCTTCAAAATAGTAAATACACCCTCAAATCAATCTTTATTTTCTTACATTATTGTTACAATATATAGACTTAAAGTTAAGGTTTCTTTCATTATTTATATATAATATTTTATTTTACATTTCTATCAATTTTAATGAAGTAATATAGCATTAGCTGTTTTACTCATTTTTCTTCTATTAGCTACGTTTACAGTCACATGACTCAGAAATAAATAATATACATTAGTCGGTGCACAGTCGTAAGACATTTTCATTTTTTTCTGAGCGATGTTTAATATTTAATTAGGCATTTTAATATGAATTAAAATGGTTGCATTACTAATATTTTCATGAATATAAAATAAAAAGGAATAATGTATTAATTTGTTTCAATAAGGATGTATTAATACATCACAAACATTTAACTTTTTGGTTATTTGTAATAAAAAGTGAACAATATTACTATGATTAATAGTTTTTTTTATTGAAAACTAGTGGTACCCGCACGGCTTTGCCCGTAATAGAAAAATTAAAAGGTCTTTTGGTTCGCCTGTATATTTACAAATAATGTATGGTGAATTTTCTCGCCAATTGGCTTGTGCCTGTGTTAAGGTTCCACGTTATGATAATTTCCCAATTTACTCGTCCATCTTATGATATTTTTGTTCTTAAAATTGGAATAGAAAAAGAACCACATCGAATTTTCGAAAAATCGCTTCGAGGTGCACACCTCCATGCTACAAACTAACTTTGTGCCAAATTTCATGAAAATCGGCCGAACGGTCTAGGCGCTATGCGCGTCACAGAGATCCAGACATCCAGACATCCTACAGACATCCTTCGGACAGAGACTTTCAGCTTTATTATTGGTAAAGATACCGTAGTTGAAAAAATAAATATCAAAATATCATGATATTTTCAAAATAGATATTAGGTATATATCGTGATATATATCATGATATATATCGACTGACATATATCGGCGAACCCTGGTTGTTGGTGTTATATAAATTGTTTTTTGAATTAATTTATCGCAGCATATGCTAATCAGAAGCCAAAGAGATTAGGTGGACGAAGTTTGACACATTTACCCTACTTCTCCTAGCTTACCATATTTTCATATGTATTTACTCTGTCGCTAGATGTTTGACAAAGTACCCAAAGGCAAATAACATAAAGCCCAAAATTGTTTTGCTTAAACAAGTAATTTGTTATAATCATTAACAATTTTTAAAGAGATGTCTTTCATTTTGAGTTTTTAGTTGCGGAAATCCTCTTCTTTACTAATAATAAAGCTGAAAGTCTCTCTGTCTGGATCTCTCTCTCTCCGGATCTCTGTCTGTCAGGATCTCCGTGACGCGTGCAGTGCCTAGACCGTTCAGCCGATTTTCATGACATTTGGTACAGAATTAGTTTGTAGTATGGGGGTGTGCACCTCGAAGCGATTTTCCGAAAATTCGATTTTGTTCTTTTTATATTCCAATTTTAAGAACATTTTACCGGGCAAATTATCATTACGTGGACGAGTAAATTACTGATTTATTATAAGGTGAAACAGTAACATGGGCGAGCCATTTAACATAGCAAATTAGCGAGAAATTCATCATCCATTATTTGTAAATATACAGGCGAACCAAGATACCTTTTAATTTTCTACTGCGGGCAAAGCCGTGCTGGTGAAACTAGTATTAAATAAAATAAATATGTACCGATATCGAAGTATCAAATTTTTGTGTGTCAAATAAACAAAGTAATTATTTGCTCTTATTTCTTTGATCCCATAATTTAATGATACATGATATGAACTGTAATATTGAACTAGTTCAACAAATGCGTTGACGAAAACCAATTTTTCCGTTAGGCAATTAAATGTTTAAGTGAATGTTACATTTTTATCTTACATTTCGCACACATAAAATAAACCAAATTATTCAATTAATGAAACTCTCGAGAAAACCCAGCGAGATATTTATCTTAGACAGCTCAAATGTATAAATTCAATTAAAGGACTAATTGGCAGTAATTCGTTCGAAATGTAATTCAAACTGCGATGATAATTTGGAAACTTAATAACCAATAGAATTCTTCAAAGATGATATGTTGAAAATGAATTATCTTTCTTTTAATTGGGAACTATTGTGATGTTCTTGTTAATTAAATCTTGGTCTGCGAAAAAGTCTGAAACTCGTTTAAATACTAATCAATTGTTAATTTGCTTCTAAAGTACAGTTTGTTTTATGAAAAGTAAAATATTTTATTGGTATGGACTTAAATAATCATATTTTGAAGCAGAAATCAGGTTATTTATACGAGTTTTTGCTACATAGTTTGCTAGAAAAGTTTATCTGCAAAGAAATCTATGAAATAGTAATGCTTTTGTAATAATATCATTTAAAAATCGTATCAACTATAATTTTTAATCCCTGAAACAAATTTAGTGGGCACTTCAAATAGGACCATGTTGACCAATACAGCCAAACCCCCCCCCCCCCATTTTTCCAAGCAGAAGTTCAAAAACTCACTAGATCGAGATTTTATCGTCATGAGAAATTCTTAACAAATAATAAAGCGTTATCAACAAGCAGTTCATTATCAACAGGCAAAAACTTAGCTGCATCTACTACAAAAAAGTCTTGTCAAATTGACTAATCTTATTTTGCAGTAAATTTTGTTTCTTCATGGTTCACTAATGTATAAAAAAGTTGCTGTTTGTAAAACAATGCCAAATGTATATAGTTGACGAATTTAAAAACTGTGATTTGATTGTATAGAATAGTATGCTGTAGTCCACTGAGACAATGATTGGTAATATTAGGAATCCAGTGTCCATATTAAAACACAGAAGGGTCGGACGGAGAAAAGGTCAAGTGCGCACATGCACACACGTGAAAGAACTGGTGCACAGAAGTAACCGAAAAAAAAAAAAAAAAATCGCCCTATCAGTGCTCCGAATGTGACGATTGATTTTTCTCCTTCCCTATGAAATAAATATGGAATTTTCGATAGTGATTTTGAGTTTATCAAATGTTTTTTAATATGTTTTTATATTAACAATAAAGAATTTGTCCTTTTTTTTTAGTTTGACAGTACTTTTTGGCACTTTTTCGCAACTGGCTACATTGGGGCCCGGTGCTCTTAATTCAACCATTCGCCGTTTTTTGTTTAAGTGATGACAAGCGTACTTTAAACTAAGATTTTCACCTACAATGGTAAATACAGTGAAACCTGTGTAAGTTGACTTTCTGGTGCACTACTTTATTGGTCAACTTAAACAGGTGGTCAACTTACAGAGGTTGCTTTATACGATAAAGGCTAATTCCGTGCCTGGAAAAGACAGTCAACTTAAACAGGTGGTCAACTTTACAGGTTGTACGTACTAAATTTCATTGAATATCGCAATAAATATCACAATGGGTTGTGCTAGGCCTGAACTGTATTTTCAGGATGGAACCAGTAATTTTCTACAACCTCAGTCGCTTTAAGCTCAACCAGCATCATTTGGAACATCATATATGCTTGATTGTCTTGTAAGTGTTAATGATAAGTTTGTAAAATAAATATCACACAAGCCAGAAACTCTAGCGCACATTCAATAATACATGATGTAGTACATTTTAATATCTATTGTTTATCAATTATACAATTATTTTTTTTACTCGTTTTCTTTTATTTTAAACTAGTGATACCTGCACAGCTTTGCCCGTAATAGAAAAATCAAAAGGTCTTTTGGTTCGCCTGTATATTTACAAATAATGTATGGTGAATTTTCTCGCCAATTGGCTTGTACCCATCTTACGGTTCCACGTTATGATAATTTCGTAATTTACTCGTCCATCTTATGATATTTTTTTTTTCTTAAAATTGGAATAGAAAAAGAACCACATCGAATTTTCGAAAAATCGCTTCGAGGTGCACGCCCCCATGCTACATACTAACTTTGTGCCAAATTTCATGAAAATCGGCCGAACGGTTTAGGCGCTATGCGCGTCACAAACATCCTACAGACATCCAGACATCCTCCGGACAGAGAGACTTTCAGCTTTATTATTAGTAAAGATACTTGTGGTACCCGCACGGCTTTGCCCGTAGTTGAAAATTAAAAGGTCATTCGGTTCGCCTGTACACTGTAAAAAAAAACTGTAAATTTTGAAGAAGTTATCCGTATTTTTTACAGAAAAAAACTGTTCGTAATAAAATACAGGATTTCTCTGTTTTTTTTTTTTTTTGAATCTGTAACCGGTTATAAGCGTTAACTGTTACCATCGCTTCACCGCGTACTTTGTTTTTCTTCGAAATTTCGCCCGCCTGTTTGGATTTTGGTTCTCGTGCTCGAGTTTTTTGATCTTATATTTATTTAAAGCAATTAAGTCTTAAATCGTTTGCAACTTCCATTTCATTGTATCCTAATCAATATTTTATTATTATGTTTTTTTGTCATCTGTTACAGAGGCATATTCGGAAATTTACCTTTGTATACATGTATTTCGTAGTAGTCTAGTAAATATTGAAATGTATTTATAAAAGTATAGTTTCATTTTTTAATCTTCATAAAAAAATAAATCAGCTTGAATAAATAATAAAAATACGGAAGATTTCTGTAAAATAAACGGAAGAAAACTGGCGTCCTGGCTGACAGTTTTTTTCCGTAAATTTTACAGATTTTTTTTACAGTGTATATTTACAAATAATGGATGACGAATTTCTCGCCAATTGGCTACGTTCGTTCACTCTCCCATTCCACGTCATGATAATTTCGTAATTTACTCGTCCATCTTATGATAATTTTGCTCCGGAAAATGTTCTTAAAATTGAAATAGAAAAGGAACAAAATCGAATTTTCGAAAAATCGCTTCGAGGTGCTCACTCCCATGCTAGAAACTAACTTTGTGCCAAATTTCATGAAAATCGGCAGAACGGTCTAGGCGCTCTGCGCGTCACAGAGATCCAGACATCCTACAGACATCCTCCAGACAGAGGGACTTAGAACTTTTAGTAAAGATATGAATTCACAATTATATAAGAAATACTTAACACTGCAATACTTCACGTTCACATTCTAACGCTTTCAAATTTGACAGCATCATAAAGACTAGAATTAGTTTACGGATTAGATTTTTTTTTATTGTTTAAGGAATACTAGTCGTCAGGATGGCTGGAGTAGCCACCTCGACATTGCTGTCTACGGCGGCTCGTGTGATTTGCCTGCAGCGGTTTGGTGTAAACCGCCTTCGGTGGTGTGCGTTGGAAGCTTCACCACTTCTTTGCGGCCTGTGATGGTACAATAATTAATGGGTAGTACGTTGCAGTACATTAATTATCGATGCGGCACCGGGGCTTTGCTTTCTCCTTACGGCCTGCAGCTGTGAAATAAGTAATAGAAAGAACATTAAATATGTTAACAAAATATTGTTTTTCTCCATCTGATCGTTCCTATAAAATCTACTGGTAGTTAGTTTCTCCCTTCGACTTTTTCGTTTCCCTTTTCAAGGCCATATCGCTGGCAGAGCGAAATAACTAATGGGCGCGTTTTTTAAATAATTTTGAATTGCCTCATGCTTTCCGTTTGGGAAAAAATTAAGGAGTACTGGGCCTTAGAATGGCTTCTGAGAAATTGGGTTTCTCTCGTTCTTTTTACTCCTTTAATTTTTCCCAAACGGAAAGCATGAGGCAATTCAAAATTATTTAAAAAACGCGCCCATTGGTTCTTTCACTCTGTCAGTGATATGGCCTTGAAGGGGGAAACGAAAAAGACGAAATTTTGCAGGAACGATCGGATGGAGAAAAATAAGTTTTTTGTTAACAGCTCTGCTAATTAAAGTCAGATAAAAATAAATCTTTCTAAACATGCCAGAAAAATTACGAATCTGTCGATACCTGGTTCGATCGTCTATTCTTTGACGTTCAAAAGAAGTTAGAGCAACATAGACGTATTACTTACAAAGATGGACACAATCGGTTTTTAATAGTAAAATATACTTTTAGGCTCGAAGAGGGGAGGTTGAGAGGTGGAAGCAATGCACAAATGATTCGGTTCCTACAATTTATAGGGTTGCTTCGGGTAATAATGAAGTAATAATGCTTACTTCACAAAAACTACATTAAGAGAACCAACTTAGATAGTTGAGTTTCTACTGCATAAATTCATTTTGTCTTTTTTTTTTTTCATTCTGTATGCATAGAAACATTACTATCATTTTAGACTTATACTAACTGAATCCATTTACACGGATGTAACATTTTAAAGTCTATTAGGCCTGCGTTTTAGAACTTTTGTACGTATAACGGGTGTGACAGTACGGTTACAATTTATTTGTACTATGGAACAGAAGGCTACGTTAAAATATTTATTATCTTACACATAACCATGGAAATAACTGCAAAACAACTGTGCTATGCACAGGAAAAAAGGAGGGAAAAAACTGGGAAACAAGTCTTCCTTTTCTTCAAGTTTTCCGAACTTTTTCTTTTTTCTGTAACACTTTTACTTAAAGAAACTAAAGTGGTGTAGTGCTTTACCTCGCAATTACTAAGCTTTCATGTTAAAAGCTTACGAATTCAACAAATGCTGTTTTTAAAAGGGAAGAAAAAGGGATCGCATGTAGCTACATTTGTCTGATTTTTTTTTTCTCTTTACAGACTCGTAAATGACTATAATGCAACTTAAGTAAGGTTTTCCAGTTAACGTAAAAGATGTCTAGCGTTGACGGAAGAAAAATGTACTCCTTTCGGCACTTAAGAAAGAATATCATAAAACACATGATGCAAGTTGTTTACATGTACTGCGTATATATATATATATATATATATATATATATTAACGCAAGATTTGAATTTGCCACAATTTTTGCTGTGAATTGTTGGCAGCCACGGAAAAAGAACAATTTGACAGCTGGGAGTTTAGGGTTAGTAAAAATGGAGTGTTATGCTATTATACAGCCAGCGAAACAATTCAATTACTGCATGAGGAATTTCCTGTTCGTGTTCTCTCTCGTTTCGGTGATATGAATTGTACCCTAGATCGTGTGATTTTACATCATTAGACTTCTCCCCATGGGGTTATTTGAAGTCAAACGTCTATGTCAGCAATCCCACAACCACCTGCGCATTACCTAATTGCGATATCAAGCGCCAATAACAGTAAACTGCTTGACCCGCCCAAACTTCATTATTTTTCAAATAATTGTTCGATAATGAAAACGCATTATAGAATCGAAAACGCTCCATTTGTAATAACCCTAGACCCTCAGCTGCCAAATTGTCCTTTTTTCAAGATTGCCCACAATTTATTGCAAAAATGGCGGCAAATTCAAATCTTGCGTTAATTTTGGGACACCCTTTATAAACAACTTTAAATTTAAAGTTAGAAATTGCTCTACAAGGCTAATTTGAATGTACCATACTACTTTCAATTTTAGTTTTTTAAGTCGGCGCAAAAAAGATAGATGAAATTAATTACACGTAACCGTATTTTAATTACAGATACAAACTTTCATAGACCAAGATTCTTCATAGACATTCGCTTCGCATACACTACATTGATGACAGTATATTTGTGTATCGGTGTAAATTATTTCGTTCCTAATATTGTGGGGGGACACATTCATTTCCACGTTAACTAAGTGATTATTTATTAGATGCTTATCTACAAATGGTTCTTCATGTAACGATGATGATATATTTACACATATGAATATGAATGTCCTGTAACTACTGGATACCACGGCATCCAGTCCCAATCTGGCTCATGGTACCACGGTATCTTCCAGCACTGGTACTTGAAGCGGTACTCGACCTCAGCCAAGTCAGCCAACAGGGCGCGAACCACACTGGTCCATTCTCTTAAACGCAGTCATTCGCCCTCTGTACTCATTCCCGCGCGATATGGTGATACTCTCGCTGCCACGTACTCGCTGGCAGCGCCACCGCACGATCACTTGTCTGCCGTGCTAAGCACAGATGTGGTATCTGCACATTTTATCAAAATTGAGTTATTGTCACCAGGTGGTCGTTAGTAATTTAATTTACTTAAATGCCAAGTTTTTTTTGGCGATTTGTGAACGCGAAATATTAAAAAAAGCTTTAAGGAAAAAGTAGTAACTGCACAGTTTGCGGAGTTCACTAAGGCAATTTGAACGTAAGTGACAAATACTAAGCCTTTAAAGTGGTATCTGCCAGTTACTACTTTTTTCCTTAGCATTTTTTGTAGATACGACTTTTATACCTTAGTAAAGCAGCATATTTAATAATGTAGCAGTTTATTGTAACACAGAATATTAAAATTAGTTTACCGTTGAATAGTTGATACAGGTTGATAATAAAAACTAATACAACTTTGCATAATTGTTAAAGTAAATATTCAGCTTTTTCTATTTAAATGTTAATTTAAAATGCTAATTCTAAAAATGAAATGCATGTAAAGTATTCATATCTAATTCTTTCATGCAAAAAAAAAAAAAAAAACGCATTTCATTCTACGGCCCGTACTATTTTTATTTAAGTATCGTCTGCTGTCAAAATTATCTTCATGCTCGGAAAAAATGAATCTAGAAAATAAAACATTATAAAAAACACATTCTTTGAATATAAAAAACAGAAAATTGTTATGTATTACAGTTTTAACTGTCTGGAATTTTGAAAATGGTATCTTTCAGAAGGTAGACTCTGTTAGATTTGTATTTAAAAAAAATAATAATAATAATAAAGCGAAACAGCTAAGTCTAAAGAAAGCAGATGTTTTCAGTATTATTTAATGATACTTTGAGCACGTTCTACTAAGCTATTTTTGTCGTATCTGTGCAGATACCCCTAAAAATGCTTAGTAATTGTCACTTACGGTGAAAATAGCTTAGTATATGAAAAGGTTTTGAAAAGAAAATTTGTCGTAACTACATTTATTAATTTTAAATTAAGATTTTTACAAAAATACTCTCTTGCAGTTTTTAGATAAGTTATTTACGAAACAACTACCGCAAGTTGAGCATTTAATTAAGTCATAAATCAAAGATATGAGTTGTAAAACTTTAATCGTCAATTTCTCATTTTGAGCTCTACTGCAGATACCACATCTGTGCTTAGCACGGCAGTTGTCATGTAGTTGTGTAGGGGGTTGTTAGCTAGTTCCCACAGATATTTTGAGTGTTTTTTCTGAAAAAAAAATAATTGAACTTTGACTTTTGGTATTCAAATTATGTTTTTCGCACGTAGGCATGTTTGTGTCTGTGTGCAGGCACGAGTGTGTGGGTATTTGTGTGTAGTTGTGTATGTATGTGCTTGTGTGTAGGGTATGGACGCAACCTGGAGACGGTTTTTGCTAGAGGAGCAGCATCGTGAGGACCCGGTTGACGGTGGTGCTGCAGACGGAGGCGGGGGGAAAATAAAATCATAGGAATTCAAAACAGTCAATTGAGAACAATAAGCAATATGATTGCTCAAAAAAAAAAAAAAAAAAAAAAAAAAACCGAAATAAGTTTTAATGATTTTAAATATTATTTTATCTCCAACTTCAAAATTTATATTTTCTCGATTTTCTCGTAGTATCGATGTGTTTCACAGAATAACATTGTTTTTTCACTGCTTAGAGAAAATTCCACTTGCAGTTTTGAAGTCGGTCTTGATTTTTTTTCAAAAAATATTTTCAGTCGCCTTTATTTTCCAGAAAATGAATGTTTCCAATTTGCTATAACTCAATAGAAAATAACGTTACTAACGCCAACACTTTCAAAATCGGGAAACTTATAAACTTTAATAGCGATCAGTTACGCACTACGAAGTTCTGTGTAATAATTGCTTTCTCGGAAGTACCAATACAGGAAAACTTTGCTCAAAGGAGAAACCACACACGAGCTCATAAAATTTAAAAAAAAAAAAAAAAGATGAAAACGTGTATTACAGTAAGCGTAAAGAAGAGAAAATTTCAATTACAGTCGTTTTCATTTTGAACTTTACCTTCGAATAAGATTAATATTCCAGATATATAAAATAAGATAAAAACAAGCTTTTTTTTTTGTCATGTAATCCAAATTAAAGTAGTTTTAAAAATCATAAATATTAAGTTAATAATTATGGTCTCGTTATAAATATGCGCAGATTTTTGTATTATTTATTATAGTGCGTTTATTTTTTTTCCCGGATTTCATCAGTACGATATTAAATGATCTGAATAAAAAAATAAACATAAAATGATAATAAAATAGCGCTTCACGTTGATACAAAAAATAATAAAACTTTTACTTATAGTATATTATCAAACATATGCGGGGTTGTTCAATAGACCCTGCTCAAATGGCACGTGTGCGTTTCGTAGGTGAAGAGACAAATAATTGCGGGGAAATGCAGAAACATACGAACTGGGAAAATGCAGGAACATAGGAACTGGGAAAAATGAGGAACATAGGAACTGGGAAAAAACAGGAACATAGGAACTGGGGAAAACAAAGGAGCATAGGAACCGGGAAAACTAGATTAACGTACAAACTGGGGGAAAATGAAACAGGAAATGGAGAAAGCATAGGTAAAAAGGAACTGGAAAACACATAGGAACTGGAGCAAACATAGGAACATAGGAACTGGGGAATACATAGGAACATAGAAGAAGAGATGAAAATAGGAACTGGAGAAAATGTAGGAACATAGGACCTGGGAAAAACATAGGAACTGCGTAAAACATAGGAACATATGAACTGGGGAAAACATAGGAACTGGGGTAATCCCAGGAACATAGGGACTTCGGAAAACATAGAAACATAGATAGAGACTGTGGAAAACATATTAACATTAAAGCGGAGGGAAACATAGGAACTGAGGTAATCATAAGAATGTAGGGACTGCGGAAAGCATAGGAACATTAAAGATGGCGTAAGTAGTATATGAACGGGGAAAACATATGAGCTGCGAAAATCAAGAGGACACAAATCCAGTGAACGAACATTCTCTACCAATTGACAAACAAAGCATTTTCCATTCCCTTTCTCTTTGGCAATTTATGGAAAAAAGGTACTAATGTTAGTTTATTTAAGAAAAAAAAAATGAATTTACTTTCCGAAAACTGGTTTTTCATTGTGAAAACATGAATCTTAAACATTAGCAGCTAGATTTAGTGGATAGTCGAAGCAGATAAGCAGGAAAGAAGGCTCGTATAGATCTAGACGGAACGCCTTGTTTCATGAACAAGACCCGATGCATAATTCTCTTTCGTTTTATGACTAACAATAAACTGCTGCTGTGGAGAAACAACACAAAATTTATATTTTATGTCATTTAATTCCTATTCTTCAGGGTAAAATGCTTTGTTTTAGATTTTTCAAGAAGCTGAAAATCGATACGTCATTTTGCGGAATCGATATTAAACTTGATACTCCCACCAAATTTTTGAGTACTTGATCTTTCTTCGTTCGTGAATCTGATGATGCAGATGTATTTCTGTTCCAATACTTCACTGACTTTTAGGAACGTTAGGGTTTTTGAAAAGTCATATTATAGCACTTACTCGGTGACATGCTTGAATTAAAGTTTTAAGGCGGTGTTTTCCAGACAAAAATCTATTTCAAGAAACACTTGAATGTTACAAAATTTCTCAAGTTTGTCAGAATTTTTCAAATATAATGGTATAAAGGTTAAAAAAAAAAAAAAAAAAAAATAGAAACCGAGTATACTAAGAGTCCAGTTTTCCAATACTTCGGTTTCTGATGCTTGAATAAATTTTGACGGAGGGGTTTTCTAAAGAAATTGTGTTTCAAGAAAAATTTAAATATTGCGAAATTTCTCAAATTTGGCAGAATTTTCAAATGTAACGCTGTGAAGGTTAAAAAAAAAAGAGACTGACCATGAGTCCGATTTATAATACTTCGTTTACTGATGCTTGAATAAATTTCGACAACGGTGTTTTCTAGGAAAAAATTTAATTCTAGAAGCACTTGAATATTACAAAATTTCTCAAATTTGTCTGAATTTTGCAACTATAACTTTTGATTATATATATATATATATATATATATATATATATATATATATATATATATATATATATATATATATATATATATATATATATATATATATATATATATTAGGGTGCGTCTTATTTTTAAAGGTGTTGTTTTTTCATGAGGCACCCTCTCATTGTGTTCCTTTGGATGAAAAAAACACTCTCATATCCGAAAAATAAAAATTGAATAATATTTAGAGGGTGCTACCACAGCTGCAAAATTTGTCAACTCTCTCTTTTTTTATTTTTTTTTTAAATTTATTTATTTAGTCTGGATAATTAATAGCAACCAGTAAAAAGCTTGTATTGTCACATGGAAGAGAAAAATTACAATATTGCTGAATGTATAAGACCGAAAGTGTAAACCTGTGATATGATTGACCGAACCTTTGGATGCTTTTTTGACATTATTACAAAAAAAATGACAACCATAAAATGCTTATTATTTTCTTGTATATATAAGAATAGGTATTTGTGTTATGTTAAACCCAACCAACCTAATTTCATGTTGATTAAAAATATGACAAGATGTATTGGGGAGTTGATTTTTACACCATTTTTTTCACAATGAATGTAATTTTTAATCACTGGTAGCACCCCCTAAATTATGTTCAAATTCTATGAAACTTTTATGTGTGTATTTTTTCATCAAAAGGAAGCAATTAAAGGGGTGCCCCATAAGAAATTCAAAACTTTTTTAAAAAGTGCATTATAAGACACACCCTAATATATATATATATATATATATATAAGAAACCAAATAAACCGTGAGTCCGGTTTCTAATGCTACGGTTTCTGATGATTAACTAAATTTCGGCGGCGGTGTTTTAAAGGCGCTATGAAGGTAAATCTATGAAGGTTTTCAAATGTATTAGAGACCGAAAAAATCAAGAGTTTGGTTATGAAATCCGGAGATTGTAGCTTCGTCCGTGTAATGAACTGACTTAATGGCGGTAACTTACTGCTTAAGATAAGAATTAGAATATAGTAATTTTCACGACATTATGTTCCTCAGTGCATTTTCGCTTCGATAAGAGTCCAGGTGCCCTCAGCTAGTGGAGAAACTCGGCGTCATATTCTCATGGTAATGACACTTGATTGCGAAAAACATAATTTGAATTAAAAATATCAGAATTCATATTAATTATTTTTTCTTTTTAATTTTTTTCTGTTCTCATCGGTACTTTGGAAGAATTTTTAAGCTCCCTAATACTAAGGTGAGTCTTTTCTTTTTTTTAAAAAATTAAAGCATCTGGTTCTCCGGCTAAGCTACCGATATATTTGTTTTCACTTTTTTCGTTATACACATGGTATTTTGGGAATACTATACGAATATATAGTGTTATAGCTGGAAAAATTTAATCTCTTAATTTTTTTACATGCTGAAATGGAACCTGCGATTTTTGAAATGGAAAACATATCTTACCATTCGGCAACTGAGAAACAAAATGAACTATAATTGCTTTATACATCGAAATCTGAATAAAGTTTTTTTGATTCATTTTTCATAGGCATATTTTCTCACTTTTAGATAATTTTAGTTATTTTTCCTGCAAAGAATATTACTGATTTAATAAAACATATCGAATGAACAAAGCGCCCGATTTAGAAAATTTAGGACTGCAAGCACTACAGATATGTGACACCTTATTGAATTGCACAGTCGAATAACGAGCTCAATTGCACATCATTTTGTCTTTTCAAAGGTTATCATTCCTCAAGAGCAATGTCGTACCACACCATGTCCAAAAATATTGATACTCCTCCCTCCCCCTCGCGCCAAAAAAAAAAACTGGTACACTCTGTAACATTGATTTTTTTTTTTTTTGGTTGACCCCACTAATCCCCCGCCCTTGTAACACCCTTGGAATCTGCCGTGCATATTCATCTGATCTTAAAAGGAAGTTCTGAAGCTGCTAAAATTCTGTATTTGTAATTTGAAATTTACATAAATAAACAATTACAAAGATTCAAACATCTTGAAACATTGTAAATTAAAAGAAACAAAATAAATACCATGAGCAGTGATGGATAGCTCCATACTTGCATGGAGTGACATGTGAGCAGCATAAATGTATGTTGCCGCGGGGAAGTAAGGGCAATATAGGCAGAAATATATACTAACAATAGGGAAATGTGGGAATTCGACGTTTTTTTGCGTTTTTTTTCAGGGGAAGCCGAATAAGCAAAATTGTACTGTAAAGCTAACGTATAATCGATGACAAAAATGCAATATACAGTGAAACCCCTCCTAACGGACACCCCTTTAATGCGGACACCCCTCTTATGCGGACAGTTTTTAATTCCCCGGCAGAGAGACATTAAACCTAATGTATAAGGAACCTCTCTCGTACGGACACCCTCAAATACGGACACGGACACCCTTTTCGAAGTCATTTACATTGATATATCCTTTTTTGCGGATAGTATTTAAAACTTGAGAATTAAATAGCTACTCCATTGAAAGGCTTCATTTAATGCAAAGTCGACCAGCTTATACGGAGATAAAAAAAATATTTCTTTGCAATTTTACTTTGCATCTACTGCGTAGCAAAAAATTTTCAGCTTGACACCGAAATGCATTTTTCATTCCAAAAAACATCATCAAATCGTCAAAAATAAAAGAAAAGAAAAGAGAAAATGATTATTCTGCAAGTTTCTGTCTGTATACCCCCCACCCTCCCCCGTTGCCTTGTTCCTTTTCAGATGACTAACAAGCAGGCGTGTTGTGTCTAAGTGGAGCCGAGTTGACGCGCCATCTAACAAAAATATTTTATAGAGACAGAGTAAAAGTAAAGCCAATGCAATATCATAAAGTAAACTTAAGGGTAAAAGCATTCAGTTGTTTCATCGTTCTCATTGAAATGGCTCTGAATACTCATCGTCAGCGTCGTACTCTTTCTCTTAAAGAAAAAATTGAAGTTATAGATTTCGCAGAAAAAAATAAATTTGGAATACGGAACATTGCTGAAAAGTTTGGTGTGGGACGCACACAAATTTGCTGTATATTAAAAGGAAAAGAGAAGTTTAAGAAAGAATGGTTCATAAATGGAAACCAAGAGAAGAAAAAAGATTTTCCTAAAAGTAATGCCCTTGCAGTGGATGAAATTGTGTTTAAATGGTTTGTGTCCGCAAGAAGCAAAAATATTCCGATTTCTGGCCCTATTTTACAAGAAAAGGCGAAAGAAGCAGCTACTGAAATGGGTATAGAAAATTTCAAAGCTTCCAATGGATGGTTAGATCGTTTTCGAACGAGACATGATATCGTTTTTAAAAAAAATATGTGGTGAATCCATGGATGTGGATGCTGACGTTTGCGAGAAATGGTTTGAGAAAGTGCCTAGTTTGATTGAAAATTACGAGCCATGTGACATTTATAACATTGATGAGACCAGTTTGTTTTATAGAGCTCTGCCAGATAAAACCTTAACTTTACGGAAAGAAAACTGCTCTGGTGGCAAAATCTCCAAAGAACGCTTAACAGTTTTGTTGGGTGCCAGCATGGATGGTACAAAATTAAAACCAGTTGTCATCGGAAAAGCAGCCAGACATCGGTGTTTTAAAGGACTGGATATAAAAAAATTACCTGTAGACTGGTATTCAAATAGAAGAGCGTGGATGACAACCAGTGTCATATCTGATTGGCTTGTAACTTTTGATAAGAAGTTGGGGAGAGAAAAAAGGCATATTGTTATTTTTATGGACAACGCTCCCTCCCATCCCAAAGACTTTCACTTGAAAAATATAGAAATAGTCTTCTTGCCAGCAAACACAACATCGAAATGCCAACCTATGGATGCTGGGATAATTCAAGCATTTAAAATTCAATACAGACAACTAGTTATGAAGCATTTAATCAATAAAATGGAAGAAACTAAAACAAGTAGCGAATTGTCCAAAACAATTGATGTGTTAGATGCAATCAGCTGGGTTAAGCACGCATGGAAGGAAGTTAAAAAAGAAACAATAGTAAGTTGCTTTAATCGCGTTGGATTCAAAAAAGGATCTGCCACAGAGGAAATTGACAACGAAGTTGATTGTGACAATGATGGATCCAATTTGCAGTCGTTAATGCAACAAGCAGGGTTCACAAATGTGACCGCTGAAGACTATGCTCCCATCGACGACCAAGTTTTCACTGAAGAAAGCGAAACAGAAATTGCAAGCATAGTGCGCGAAATTAACGAAGATCATACAGTTGAGGATGACGATGAACTGTCCGTAAAAGAAGACGTTAAAACAATTAAAAATGTTAACGAAGCTTTAAGCGTATTAGATGGACTCAGGGAATTTTCAATTAAACACAACGATCCTAAAGGACTAGACTTGGTACAAGAACTTAAGATACATTTCGAAAATGAAAGACTTTCATCGATCAAAACATATCAACAGACATCAATCGAACAATTTTTTAAAAGTACAAATTAGGTATGTAATTTTTATGCGAACCTGTTATTTAAATCTCTTTGAGTGTGCAAAACTGTAATATTTGAATTTAACCTGATAAAATAATTGTTTATTATGTATATGTTGGTAAAAACTAGTAAATTAAAAAAAATCTATGCATATGAAAGAGTAGAATTCACACATATTTCATTTAAGATTTCAAAAAACATAAACAAATAACTAAAGTTAATTAAATTAAAAAAACCTCTGTAAAGCGGACACCCCTCTCTTACGGACAAAAAAGTTTGTCCCGTTAGTGTCCGTAATAGAGGGGTTTCACTGTATATATATATATATATATATATATATATATATATATATATATATATATATATATATATATATATATATATATATATATATATATATATTAAATTAAAAATTTGCAGTTACTGCCCTTTACCTGCCAATGGTAGTAAACTTTTACTTGAATAAAAGTATTTGAAAAAAATTATAATTCAAAACATTTAATAAAGTTTATGTATGTAATTTGTCGTTTTTTTCTGGGGGGGGGGGGGGTGTTTTTCCGGGCTTTACGGGCTTTTACTTCAGCATGTCGTGCAAAGAGATCACCAGCAACTTTTTTAAATGAACAAGGTCGTTCAAGTGAAGGAATTAAATGAACGGATCAAAAGAATGAACGACCCTCTGATGAACGGATCCTTAAAAAGAACGACATTGCCGACCTCTAGCCTGCGAATGGCTGGATCTATAATACGCAATCCCATTGAGGGGGAGGGGGTTTGACATAGTTTATCGTCATGATGTGTAGAACGCGTTCAAAACACACACAGTTCTCTCGTAGAATATAACATGGTTTTCAAGAATACTTTTAACTAGGGATGCGCCGATTAATCGGTCGCGTTGCCGTTTATTTATCATCAACCATAGTATTGTCAACTAATCTGCAGGAAATATAACTTTTTAACATTTTCTTTGGAGTATTCCTCCAACTAGAAACTATAACAAATAAACTTATTAACAACTAGAAAATCATCCGTAAAGGTATGACGGTTCAAAATTGCTTCTATATTTGAACAAAGCAATTGTCTGTTGGATGGCACTTAGATAGTTGAAATTGTTAACCTTAACTCCAGTGGATTCCCCTTAAACTCCAGTAGATAGCGTTAATTGTTAACCACTTTTTCGTTTCTCTATTCTCCTAAAATGAATCTTACCAGTAAAACGGTTAAGTTACCGGATCCAAATCAATCTTGTCAAATTAAAGTATTACCTTGCATGTCAAACATTGCCTAAAAATATTATGAAATTATCATGCTATGGCGTGAGTTTCATTTCTGACGACGTCAGAACATTACTTGATCAGTGAATTTGCTGTTATAGTTATGAGGATTGAAATTTTCTGCGAAAATAGCAATAACATGATGAACGAAAATGTACAGGTCAAAAATAAAATATATAGTTTAGAAAGTACGTAAAAGTGAATGAAATATTACAAAATGACCCTCACATTTAGTATTGAAATGACACTATTATCAGTAATTAAGTACCAGAACTTTTAAATGGGAATGGGAAAAACATAAGTACTAAATTTTACTTAGAATTCGATATTTTCCCCCAATTTGTCAGCGAATTCCAATAGACCCTTAAACTGCTTTGCCATTTATGAGTCGTAAGCACATTTTAAAAATTTAATGCTTTTTATATGGGTAAAAAAATAGAATAATCAATTCATTCTATGTTAATTTTAAAAACAGAAATTATCTGTACACTTGTTAATCGGGAAATAGTGACAAGTATAAAGATTGGCTCTCGGAAAATCATACGGTATTTTTTTAATTGAAATGAGTCGTCAAAGGGAAATTTTGAAACAGCAAAGTTATGTTTTGAATAAGTGTTTAAGGTTAGAAAAAAGCAATTCATCTTGAATCAAAATGAATGTTTTGGAATCGACGGTTTTGATTATTTTAAGAGAATATAGAAGATTTGGTTAACTAAAAAGTAACGGAAGTAAATGGGATAAAACGCTAGTAGCAACTGCTAGAATGCTAAATAAACGTAAAGTCAAGTAAGTCGTCCAAAATAATAGCTTTAAAAATGCTTTTGACAGGTGTCAATAGTCGTGTTTAAGTCAACTGGACGACTGCATAAATTGTAAGGTAAAAAAGGTAAGGTAAGGCATAAAAAGTAAAACCAAAGATTAACGTACGGCAGAGACGTCCACAACTCTCCTGGATCAAAGAGAAACTACACTGTTAAAAATTTAGGAAGATTTTCTGGTAATTGTTACTGTAAAATGACGGACTAACGCATAGCTGATTTTTACGGTAATTTATACCGGAGAAATAAGCGATCCCAGCGCCAATTGGTTGCTGCGGCCTACCGAGGAAACCGTAAAATTTTACAGTAACATTTGATTTTTACGGTAATAGTTACTGGCAACATGGATGCCAGTAACAATTACCGTAAATTTTCCGGAAAATTTTTAACAGTGTATTTGGGGGGTAACAAAACTCGGAAAGTAGTTTATTCAGTGATTAATCCTTTTTTTAAAGTATTTGTTGACAAAAGGTGATTTGTAGTTCATTTAAATACCTATTTTGTTTTATATTTTGTGAGATTAAACTTTTTTTTTTGAAAACCATTGAAAAGTATTCTATTATTTGGAATTCAGCAAGTATTTTATATATTGTTAATTAGAAATGAACGGAACAATAGTGAAACAAATATTTTTAGTAGAACGTCAAAGAAAATGCAAAACATTAATCCTAAATTGTTATTTTTTTAAATATAAATATTAAGGTTTAAAACTGAATTTACTTAACTAAGATAAATGCTATGCGATCTAGTAAATATATTGCGGTGCGAATAACTGGCTACTCTAGATTCATTGTTAAAGGAATGATACAAGTATTAATGAAAAGTTGGATGTAAATGTCAAACGAAATACGTGGGATCGGACAGCAATGTGAAAAGACACTCTTGCGCAACGGTTTATTAAGATAATGAAAATTTTATTACCCACATAAAAGCATCGAAAATGAAATTATGATTACTACAGAAAGTATGCCTAAAGGAAAAGTTTGGAAATCAATTACTGCTTCGAAAGTGTGATGGGTGGTAAACGCAACTCTAGTTTGCCATCGTGATTGAGTTTAAGGTAAAGAAAATATTTGGTTGCAACTAAAAGCAGTATTTTTTTGCAGATGAATTCATGGCCTTTTTTATGGATGAGTAAATCATTTTTAAGCAATAAAAGAGGTTTTAAAACTTAATAGCTTGGTTATTTTAAAAGAATCATTTAAAAATGGCTTACAGTTTATACACCAGTCAGTAGCAACAACTAAAACTCATGTCAAAAAAAAAAAGAAATAAGCTAAATAGATAAATTAATATAAATACATGAATAGATAAAATACATTAAAAATACACAGAAAAAGAATAATTAAAAGAAATGAAATAACAAAACATGTTTTTTTTTTGAGCAATCACGATTGCTTATTGCTTTCATTCGACTGTTTTGATGTGCTATCATTTTATTTTCCCGCCAGCACCCTCTGCAGAATCACCGGCGACCGGCTCCTCACGGTGCTGCTTCTATAGCGAAAGCCGTCTCCAGGTTGCGTCAATATCCTACACTTACGCGCATACATACACGCACGTACAAACAAACACATACACACACATACATACACCTACACATATACACATACACATACACCTACACACACACCTACACACATACACACACACATACAGACACCTACACATACACACACACCTACACACAACGACCCACACACTCATGCCTGCACACAGACACAAACACATATGCCTACACTCATACACATTCCCCCCTACCACAAACACTTATACACACAACTACCCATACACTCATACCTGCACACAGACACAAACACACACGCCTACATACACACACACACTCGTGATTGCGAAAAACATAATTTGAATTCCAAATGTCAAAATTCAAATCAATTTTTAATTTTTTTTTAATGATATGATTACGGATAAGATATTTCATTTTTGTCTCCTGTTATAATGAGGTCTTTAAGTTAGTTTACAGAGCTGCTGCTAGCCAATACTGTCCATCTTTTAATTTCAAAAAATAGTTTGCAAATTTTAACTACGCGCTATTTATTTAGATTGAAAAAAAATCTGCGAGTAATCTTATCATCATTACATTCTTCAAGCATGTTTTTGTGTTTGAATAAAAAAAATTAATTTTCTATAACTATGCTTTTCTCGTCTTGAAAACTTTCTCCTTTTAAGATACGTCGCCCATCCACATTTTTTACATGAATAGTACACAATAAGTAGGCAAACTAAGAAACATATTTTGGTTTTTGACTTTATTTATTTATTTTTATTAGTCAGTGTAAAATTTTATATAAAAGGGTGAAAAATCCATGCTACTTTTGGGAATTATTAAAGAAATCAAAGGAATTGAATAAAAATCTGTTACTTTACTTAACTTTTAATTAACTCACTAACGTTAGTTTACTAAACCTTAGTTTTTTTTTAACTTCAAGTCATTAACATTAAAATAAAGTCGTTAACTACAGCGCTTACGTGTGAAATTTTATGACATTAATACACAGCTCACTTGGTTTGCTGCTTTTGTTATCAGCATAAGACTCATTCGGCTTCAGAGACTTAATTTAATTGCTTCCATCTCTTCTGATTCTTTTGTTTTTTTTTTGTAGTACTAACTGCATTGCCCGGCTTTGCACGGTCTACCTTGAAAATAAAAGTTTTTTTCAAGTGACGCATGTTCAATAATCAGGCTTCAATTAGAGAAGAAAGAATAATTCAAAATTTCCCGTCGAAATAATCATTCTCAAAGAAAGAAAACGGCAAATCAAAAGTTCCCGGAAAAGTATACGCAACCCTTCGTGAATACAACTAAAATCCTAATAAAAAAGAAAGAAGATAAATCGCCAAATAATAATCAAAATGGGAAATTGTTTGCCTCAAAACAAAAACAAAATTTTATTTAGTCACAGCAGAGAATAAAAAAGTGGCAACCTTCTGAACGCTAACTTAAAATGAGATCGCGCAAACGATAATTTTCCGATTTAAAATTTCTGTTCCATTAGGCTTATCAGTGCTTTTTTAATTTTTTCCCGGTAATTTTAGACTTTTTTTTTTAAATTCGAACGAAATCAATGAACTCTATGAGTGTTTTTCGCGGGTTTTCGAATGGGACTTGAATCAAAGAAGTTGGATAATTATTTCGGGTAGAAAGAGCCATTTAATGCCATTTTTGGTTCCTAAAATTAAAATTCGAACGGTTCGGTTCTTTTTTGGCGCTCGAAACCCCCCCCCCCCCCCCCTATGTTACTTCTCGGATGCCCAAGTACCTCCCTGCCAAATTTGGTCGATATCCGACGTAAACTGTGGTTTTGTATAGGGAACATACACACAGAGACACATATATATATTCTGTTTTATTTATATAGATTAGTTTTTTAATTTTTTTAACTAACGCGCTTTGCTTTGCTCTGCTTTGGGAAGAAGACAGAAAGTCAGGTTCGCCATTTCGAATTTTTCTTAGAGTGCGTTCGACGAGCACGACTGGTAGCGACCGGTTAGTTAATCACGTGACAGCTAATGATCACGTGCTCCAATCAACCAATCAACTGCTTAGAATGGTAACCGGTGCGGTAACCGGTTGATCATAGAACGCCGCGGTTAGTAACTGGTTACTTACCGGTCGACTGGTGAGGTTCGTCAAACGCAACCTTAGAGTGGACAAAAGTTGTAGTCTCATTGCCGTTATTACCGAAAAGACCGCAATAACCACGTTCACTGATACCTAAAAACATTCATTTTTCATAGCCAGAAATGGGGCACTTGAATGCCTCTACCCTGACCCCTCTAAATGACGGACTTGCAGAAAGTCAATCATGGAAAAAGTCAGAAATATCAGAAGCCACACCAGTTCCTTTAAAACATTAATAATGTTGGTTGTATCAGCAACAAGTGGTTGCGCGTTTCTCGTAAAGCAGCAATGTCTTTTTATTCGTTTTCCCAGCATTGCTAACCGATCACCCACCGCTACCCTGACCCCTCTAAATGACGGGCTTACAGAAAGTCAATCATGAAAAAAGTCAGAAATATCAGAAGCCACACCAGTTTCTTTAAAAACATTAATAATGTTGGTTGTATCAGCAACAAGTGGTTGTGCGTTTCTCGTAAAGCAGCAATGTCTTTTTAATCGTTTTCCCAGCATTGCTAACCGATCACCCACCGCTACCCTGACCCCTCTAAATGACGGACTTGTAGAAAGTCGATCATGAAAAAAGTCAGAAACATCAGAAGCCACACCAGTTCCTTTAAAACATTAATAATGTTGGTTGTATCAGCAACAAGTGGTTGTGCGTTTCTCGTAAAGCAGCAATGTCTTTTTATTCGTTTTCCCAGCATTACTGACTGATCAGCCACCATCTATGAATTACAGATAAAAAATATCACTTAAATTGGAAATATACACTTGTATCTAAGGTTGATGCATGTGACTGAAATGTTGGTGGAATGCTTGATGTTTGCGCCAACCTGCTACGTGATCAGTGCGTCAACCTGCCCTGTAATTTGCGCACAAACCGGTCTGTCGATCTATGCTTCTCGCCGTTTTCAGTTTTAAGCGTCCCTCCACATGGAGCTAGCCCACTCATTTTAACTAATATCTCCTTTTCTTTATCTTTATCTTCTTCTTTACTAATAATAAAGCAGAAAGTCTCTCTGTCCGGAGGATGTCTGGATGTCTGTAGGATGTTTGTAGGATGTCTGTGACGCGCATAGCGCCTAAACCGTTCGGCCGATTTTCATGAAATTTGGCACAAAGTTAGTATGTAGCATGGGGGTGTGCACCTCGAAGCGATTTTTCAAAAATTCGATGTGGTTCTTTTTTTATTCCAATTTTAAGAAAAAAACTATCATAAATTACGAAATTATCATAACGTGGAACCGTAACATGGGCACAAGCCAATTGGCGAGATACGAAATTATCATAACGTGGAACTGTAATTCACCATACATTATTTGTAAATATACAAGCGAACCAAAAGACCTTTAATTTTTCTATTACGGGCGAAGCCGTGCGGGTGCCACTAGTTACTAATAATAAAGCTGAAAGTCTCTCTGTCCGGAGGATGTCTGGACGTCTGTAGGATGTTTGTGACGCGCATAGCGCCTAAACCGTTCTGCCGATTTTCATGAAATTTGGCACAAAGTTAGTTTGTAGCATGGGGGTGTGCACCTCGAAGCGATTTTTCGAAAATTCGATTTTGTTCTTTTTATATTCTAATTTTAGGAATTTTTTTCCGAGCAAATGATCACAACGTGGAAGAGTAAATTACGAAATCATCATAACGTGGAACCGTTATGAGCCATGGGCGAGCCGTTTAACATAACCAATTGGAGAGAAAGTCATCCTCCATTATTTGTTAATATACAGGCGAACCAATGACCTTTTAATTTTCTACTACGGGCAAAGCCGTGCGGGTGCCACTAGTTACTAATAATAAAGCTGAAAGTCTCTCTGTCCGGAGGATGTCTGGATGTCTGTGACGCGCATAGCGCCTAGACCGTTCGGCCGATTTTCATGAAATTTGGGACAAAGTTAGTTTGTAGCATGGGGGTGTGCACCTCGAAGCGATTTTTCGAAAATTCGATGTGGTTCTTTTTCTATTCCAATTTTAAGAACAAAATTATCATAAGATCGACGAGTAATTTACGAAATTATCATAACGTGGAACCGTTACATGGGCACAAGCCAATTGGCGAGATACGAAATTATCATAACGTAGAACTGTAACATGGGTACAAGCCAATTGGCGAGAAAATTCACCATACATTATTTGTAAATATACAGGCGAACCAAAAAACCTTTTAATTTTTCTATTACGGGCAAAGCCGTGCGGGTACCACTAGTTGAAAATAAAGCTGAAAGTCTGTGTCTCTGGATCTCTGTCTGTTACGCGCATAGCGCCTAGACCGTTGCACAGTGGGGCGAAAAGGCCAAAAATCGCTTATAAATGTTATTTTGTCCTATATCCAACCAATTGAGTATTAATAAATTTGCACAGACCTGCCTCTTAGGCAATCAAAACTGGAATTTTAGAGCCCTTCGTCCACTACAAAGCTAAAGGGAGCCTTTAGAAAGTGGAAGAACTATAAATGCGGGAATTTACAAAAATTGCTTTTAAGCTGTCCATAATTTTTTTTTTCTTATTAAAGGCGGGTATATTTAATTTCTCTCGTGTCCCATGATAGAATAGGACGAAAAAAATGAGCAATCAAATTATCAAACCAAAAATCGGCTTTGATCAGCGCCGAAAACTTGGGAGTTCAAAGTTATTCTTTTCAAAACACTCTACAAAAAAATGTCCTCTTATATCCTCTTAGAAATTGATATTAATTAGTCATCAATAGTCTGTAGAAAGACCCTGAAAAGGAATTAGCTGCGTAAACCTGCGAACTTTGGAGCCCAAACAAATCGAGAAAACTCCATTATAACATGCCTGTGCAAACAAACAAGCGAGAGAGGTTTAAAAACAGTTTTAAGCGCTTTTTGGCGTTTTTGCCCCACTGTGCGTTGGACCGATTTTCATGAAATTTGGCACACAATTAGTTCGTAGCATGGGAGTGTGCACCTCGAAGCGGATTTTTTGAAAACTCGGTTTTGTTCCATTTCTACTCCAATATCAGGAATATTTTACCTAGCAATTTATCATAACGTGGACGAACAAATTACGTGGATGAACAATAGGGCGGATCGAAAAAAACGAAATTTTGAATCTTAATTTGGAATACCTGCCAAAAGCTGTGCACTTTTAAATACAACACACCTGTAAAATTTTATCAAGTTTGAACAACTCTTTGAGGGTCCTACCAAGGCTTGAATTTCTCCAAAAATCTTTAAAAAGTACAATTTTCTAAAATTTTTATGAAAATACTAGTGTTTAAAATTTTTGTTATAATACGGATAAAATACTTCCTTTGAACACTCTTTTCATGTATCTTCACAATTATTTACAGTCTTTGCACTATTAAGTTCGCACATAAGCCGTTAAATTTCGCGAAATTAACCAAAAACTGATTTTTTTTAAGCTTTTTTGCACACGCAAAATTGGCGTTGGTGTTTTCAATGTATTGTTGAAGACTTTCATTAGATATGCCAGCTAAAATAGAAGAAGGGGTGGCAGTTATTGCACATTCTTGCCGGTTGATAACATCAGAGTAGTATGAGGCATCAAAGTTAATCCTTGAATTATAGAATTCTCTTATTTCTTCATGAACAAAAGCCACTTGTCTGGCCTTCAAAATCTTCGCAAAGCCAATTCTCTGATGTACTTCGTTCGTCAGTGATCACTGCTAAGGAAATATTTTCCGGGTGGCAAAAATAGGCATTTCGTTGTATGACAGGATTAATATTTTTTTCAGATTTTCACTTACGTAACGAGATGCTGTAATCACACTGATGAGGAACAGCAATGTTTTGTTTCATTTCCAGAAGAAGAAAAATTTGCAACGCTATACTCCCGCCAACAGAGCCATCAACATTTTTTGGTGTTGATGTCACTTCAAAAGTGGAACAAATGACGTTTTCTCTGCCAACGCTATCAAGAGTGTGCTACCAATACGGCATTTCTGACAGATGTGCGATGTTGCTTCAGAAACATTACAGGATTTTGGTTCTGTGTCAAATAATGATCGCTCTAAAGTCGTTGATAGGAATAAAATTCGAAGACAGCGAGAAAAGTGTCACAGGTGTCACAGACGAAGTACGTGCTTCTGTTCAAAACCTGCAAACTAGAAATGAAAGGGTTTGAAAAGTACATTTTTCGATAGCCGTAAAGACAAAACTATGACAAAAAGAAATGGTTGGAGACAGATACCATAGAAGAACCATAAGCGAGGAATCCATGGTTGAAAAATCAAATTCTCTTTATTTGGGTCATGTAACACCAACTTCTGGAACGGGGAAAAATGTCGTGACAGCAATGTGACTTTTGTACTGAAAATTTGTTTAAGCTTTAAGGATATTTTAGCTTTTGGCTGTGATGGCACGGCCACGAAAACCAGAAAAAAGAACGGTGCAATTGCGGCCATAGAGAATAAAATTGGACATCCTGTCCCAAGGTTAATCTGTGAACTGCATACGAGCAGCCTTTGCGTTACCTGTTCACATTACTTGATGGTGAAACTGCGGGTCCATGTGAATTTTTGCAGCACCAATAGGTAAATTGCTAGACAGGTGCGACAATTTACCACTGGTCCAGTTTGAAGCAATGACGCTCCTTGTCGTAGGTGCTGGGCTGTTAATATAATAAAGTATAATTTCATTTCCATTTAAAACTGCATTCTGCAGTCATTGCAAAAAAAAAAAGAACTTTAAAAAAAATATTGCAATGTGCAAGAAGGCTTGAAAAAAGTCAGTTTTTGGAAATTTCACGAAATTTTACGAACTTGTGTGCGAACCTAATACTGCAAAGAATATAAATAATTTTGAAGATATATGAAAAGCGTGTTAAATGGAAACATTTTAATGGTATTAGAACAAAAATTTTGAACCTTATTATTTTTATAAAAATTTTGAAAAATTGACCTTTTTTCCTAATTTTGGAGAAATTCAAGCCTTGGTAGGACCCTCAAGGAGTTGTTCAAACTTGATAATATTTTACATGTGTATTGTTCTTACACATGCACAGCTTTTGGTGGGTATTCCAAATTAAGATTCGAAATTTCATTTTTTTCGATCCACCCTAATGAACAAACTACCATATGCGACCATGGGCGAGCAAACTAACATAGCAAATTGGCGAGAAATTCATCGTCTATTATTTGCAAATATACAGGCGAATCAAACAACCTTTTGATTTTCTACTACGGGCAAAGCCTTGCGGGTACCTTTAGTGTAGAATAAACCAGGGGTGCTGTGTCGGAGTCGTATCGATTTTGGGGTAAAGGACTCGGAGTTGGTCATCCTCTCTCTCTGAGGCTGCTACGTTGTCGTGACTGCGGAGTCAGAGTCGGATTCTGTTAATTTTTCTCCGCCTTCACATCCCTGGAATAAAAATATAGCCCTGGAGTAAAGCCCTGGAATAAAGCCCCCAAGAAATCGGAATATTCTCATGATTATCTTGTGTTATTCGTCCGCTGTGTAGCGTGATCGTAAATCGTTGACCTTCTGCGCCATGGTCCGGGGATTTGTCCCGCGGTCGCCAGTCCGTGGATATTCGAGGTGCATAAAATCGACACGTAAGATATCCCTTGGGTATTCGGGTGGCCTTGAATGCTCTCGGCAAAATTAAAACGTTCCATGGAAGTTTCGCATAAGAAGAGTATAGTTGCCTCCATCTGGAGGACAAAACTATCTTTGCCGTTGACATCCGCACTTGAATGGAGGCATACTTAAACTTGAATGCCATATCAGAGGATTGCACTAGGTCTGCAAAAGATTAAGGTGCATAACACAGCCCCAATAGAAAGAAAGAAAAAATAATCTTATCCACTATAATATTAAAATCTGTTCGCGTCTGTCTGTCTGTCTGTCTGAAGATCTATCTTCTCGAGAACCGCTGCGAATCGAGAGTCAAATGAGATACCGATCAATTCGAACTTTTCCAAAGAAAACAGTAGGACCAATCTCGTAATTGTGCGACTTTAATTAGCGGAGATATTAATTAAAACGTTAATTAACATAACGTTATTCAGGAATTTTTATTTCTTTCCTGTTGCCATTTTGCATATTGGTAAGCAAGTAAAATTCTAATAATTCTTTTAAAAGAGATTTTTTGGCTGCTGTCCAAATCTTAAAACAACGTTTCCATCTAGAATTTTTATTTTAAATTAGTTTAAAATTGGTTGCCCTATTCGGACATAGCCTTTATTTTATCGTCTGTCTTTTTTTTAATTTTTACATTCAACGTTCTTAACTTTTTTCAGCATAGGAATGTTGTTTCTTTAGCTATCTTTATTGATTGTAGTGTAAGTTTATCATTCGCCGGCTTCATATTTTGGTACATTTAGGAGATGTGACTAATTATGTTTATTTTGTTGGACCTTTTCCCGTCACATGGGTGAGTTTTCGAATTGTAATAACTCTCTTTTTCCTTCCTGTTTCTATTTTTGAAATACAGTTTGTATCGTTAAAAGAACATGTTAAATTAAGATTGTTTGGATTTCTTTAAGTGGAACAGAGTTGAACAAAAATATTGTTTTTAAGGATTTTAACTAAAGCTTAATTCGAATCTGATGACTTGGTATTAAATTAATGCTGATTGGTATTTATAAAGTCTTGGTGCTTTAGTTTCACGTAAGCAACCAAAAAGTATGTGTCATTTTATGTAAAAAGCTGATCTTAATTGTACATATAAATGTTTCAGGTATAGTCTATCAGATTTCATTCAGTTTAAAGTGAGCACAGATTATAATTGATAATGCATATATTTTCATCTTTTGTGCTAACTGAAAATACTCATAACTTACATTATTGATAACTATGATTAACTTTAAAGAGATTTTTGCCAAAAATATGCTCTACTGGTGTTTTGCAAACCTTGCATTACGCGTATTTATTTACTCCTTAGCGCTTTAGAAACTGATGTCAGAGTAATACAAAAACATCAATTGGACATCTCTTTCATTTTTTCAGTAGCCCGTGCAACGCCGGGCACGCAGCTAGTATTATTATTTAAAACTAAAAAGCTTTTATGCGACTTTGTGAAAATTAACTTACTATGTTCAAAATCAAGTAAATTGCTTTGTTCACGAATGAGAAGCAACCAAGTAATAACGAAACTACATTCAAATAAATTATTTGACTAAAATTGATAAGACACGCCTTTTTGGACGAAAATAACTTGCAGTCCGCCAACCTATCCACGCATTAACCTACCCCCTACTTGTAATACAGCGGAGGTTTTGTTTATCTCCCAATCAACTCTCATAACTTGAGCAGTCTGTGATTATGTTTTTACATGGACCAGATTCAGTAAGAACAATGTCCCGTATAACTTCGAATATTTAAAAAAAAAAAAAAAAAACTTTCATCGTTTTGTATATATTTAATTTTTTCCAATATCATAATTTAGAGACATTGCATTAAAAATACGTACTTTTTCATAGTGAAACCTGCATAAAAGAACGCTCTTACATAATTTACATAAACGTCGCAAAGGAATTATACGAAAAAATAAAGCTTTTAATTTTTCCTTTTTAAAAATACGGAATTAATAGCACAACATTTCTGTATTTTAAACATAGATATAATTTTAAGCAGTTTTCCTTCTTTTGAAAATTTTAAACATGCGCAATTCGAAATCAAATTTTATTAGAATAGAATCCAATGCATGCATTAAGTATTTTACATCGTTCATTTAAAAAATGTGCTTAAATTTGTGTCCACTTAACATCATATGCTCGGAACGTAGCTGAAAATGTTGGACATAATGTTTTCCAATTGAAGGCAAATTTTGTATTTCTTGGTTTAAAAATACGAAATTCTTATTTATGAAATTCAATTTTAAGATGCATGAAACTATTGTTGGAAAAATGAATATTTAATAGAATTGGCATCATGTGCAGAATTTAATTCGATTCTTAAAAAAATAAAAAAAGCGCATAATGTGAATGCAGGGTTATTTTCAACTGCGCAACTTCTATAAATAAGAAATTTTGAATAACGCTAATAAAAGTTAAATATTTATAATTTGACAGAGGTTTGATACTGAGAAACGCATATCGTTAAAACCCAATTTTGTGCCTCGAGAATATTACTGTAAAATTCCCTTAGCGTATCCAGGAGTAGCGTAGCCCTTAATCATCTACCTGGGAAATACCGAAATAATCTCTGGGTTAAACTTGAGAGCAAAGCAGCATTCGCCATTAAAATTAGTAATTTCAACTAATTATTATTTATAGGGTCGTTTACTGATGTGCATATTACTGGCAGATTTTGATGAGGGATGTTTTGAATCATATTTAATTGATTCGTTTTTAGAAGTATATAACTACCGGTCGTTGATCAAAGGCTACTTCTCATGTTAATAATACTCGCACATGGCATAAGAGAGTTATATTGAACTATTTTTGTTGCTTTAGAGTAGTTGTAGACTGTTTTAAGACAATTTAACTACAGATTTTTTAAAACAAAAAATACATTAAGATATTTGAATGAAAAAGATGTGTTTTAATAAATATCTGATGCGATACGTTTTATATTTGAAACCTATGAGCGTAGAATCACATATTAGCCTCAAATAAACATGCACGATTTAAAAATGCATTGTAGGGGAATGTTGGGCCAAGTAAAATAGCTGGACGAAGTGAAATGGTGAAATATTTACTCTGCTTTCAGAGCCACCTATCTTTTAATATTTTACCTATGTAGTAACACATGTAGGCTGCTCCAGTCAAAAAAAAATTATCTCTGAAGATAAAAGCATAGGGCACAAGCTCTAGGCATAGGGCTCTACAAGCAATTTTCAAAAATTGATACTCATGTAATATTTTGTCAGAAGTTAAAAATATTTTTTTTTTGAATTATAAATTGATAAAATTTTTATTGTTAAAATTTTAAATATTAATTGAGGCCTAGTAATATTCGGTGCAGTATTTATTTGTTTAATATTGAGCTAATGTTTACATTAAATGTTTTGTTCAATTAGTCAAGGGGGCAAAGTGGAGGGGGTAAAGCGACATAGTTCATTTTGTTTACTTATTCCACGTATTCATTTACGAATTAATTCATTTACATTTCTTTATTTCAAAATTCACATATTTATTCACTCACTTACGTTTTTCTTATTCATTTACCATTTTATTCACTCATTTATGAACTTTCAAACCTTAATCCACTAATTTCAGTAAGTTACCGCCCTATAGTCAGGGCTAAGGCAGAATTACATTGCCATCTCAGGCATTCCAGCCGAGGACTGCAGTTTCGTGCTTATTAGCACTCATTTACCTTTTTATTCTTTTATTGTTTCTCTACATATTAATTTTCTTCATTCATTATTTTCCTTACTCATTCATTTGATCAAAATAATACATGATAATCTGTTCGAAATCTTTCATTAGAAAAACATTTAAATTTTAACTCTGTCCCAAGAAAAAGAAATGTAAAAAAATTCCACTCATTTTTGAATGCATACATTTATCGCTAAAAATAAATATGATGTTTGAATAAAAGGTGCATTTTAAAATAAATTGCTCTTTCTTTATCTGTTGCAATTTTCAAAGCATATTTCCAATTTTTTCATTTTGAAAAAAGAAAGTCACCCTTAACTACGAGTACTTCTTTTTGCCTCACATTCCGCTACATGTCTGAATGTTCTAGTATTCTTCAAGTTATTGAAGGTTAGATAAAAAGCTATATATAAATGGGTTTTACATGAAACAACTGATAAACTTGTTTTAGAGTTCATGGCTAGTAGAAATTCAAAATCTTCCTAAGTGGTTCCCATAGGAATAGAGTTAACAATATTTACTGAACCAACTCATGATTTTACAGTTGACTTGCAATAAAATGCTTTCAGTAAGTATTTGAACAATGGACCTTAAAAACTTTTATACTTTTCAACGTTTTAGTAAAGTTCCCTTTTAAGAGACTAACGAGCCTTCAATGTGGTTATATACATTTGAAAAAAAAATTCCGTTACTTGTACTCTAATGCAAAATAGAATATACATCTTTAATTAACTGTGATTTTAAAGACTTTTAAGAATTCAGCATTTTTTTATAAGTAGTCTACACAAGTTTCGGACCTTAATTAACATCAAGCACACTAAAATAAAGTTTATTGCACACCTAGAAAATGGAATATTTTCTTTTCAAACCCACCATTTTACATTTATCAATGTACATTTTTTTCCTTTTTATGCTTCCCGCATACATACGAGTAGATATTGACATTATTTATTTGTAAGAAAATTTAAAGTAAATGAAAAAAAAAACCGCCAATAAATCGAAACAGGAAATCATCACTTTTTAACAGACTTGCGAGTGAAAATGTTTCATTTAAAAAGTTTAGAGAAAGAAAAAATAAAATAAATAAAACAAAACAAAACAAAAAACTAAACCTTTTTAGATTTTACAAGAAGAAAATAAAGAAATTTAAATAATAAGCCGCTTATCTACCTCATAAACAATTTCCGACAAAAATTAGTTCTCAAAAATAATGAAAAGAATGAGCTATGGCATTAAAAACTTGAAAATTGTACTTCACACCAAGCTGGCTTTCATTTTAAGAAACTTAAAAACAAGTTCCATTAGTTAAAACCAATAGTGAGTGACCTTACACTAGTAGTTGACACTTATTAAGGAAAATAAATTAGTGACAGAAATTTTACGATTGCTTCAATTACAAAAATTGTAATAAAATTGCATTTAATATTGCAATATACTTACCTTTCTGACTGTCCTGAGCTGTTCTTTTGACTCCTGTGTTTCACATTTTAGTTTATTTTTTGTTTATAAGTGTGAACTACTGGTTCGCTCTTTAGTTTATTTTTTCTTTATAAGTGTGAACTACTGGTTCGCTCTTTAGTTTATTTTTTGTTTATATGTGTGAACTACTGGTTCGTTCTTTAGTTTATTTTTTGTTTATAAGTGTGAACTACTGGTTCGCTCTTTAGTTTATTTTTTCTTTATAAGTGTGAACTACCGGTTCGCTCTTTAGTTTATGTTTTCTTTATAAGTGTGAACTACTGGTTCGTTCTTTAGTTTATTTTTTGTTTATACTAGCTTATTACCCGCGTTGCCCGGGTGCTTCTCAATGCAACATATCATTTAGATAATTAAATGGATGAATTCTATCTAAATGAGAGTAAAAAACTGCATTCACACCACTCTAGGCTCAAATTTTCAAAAGACTGTAAATAGCACAGAAAGTTGAGCATTTGCAGGAAAAATAGCATCAAGTAAAAATGAAAAAGCAATGAGACATGTTATCGAGGTTCTGTCAACGATATTCTTTGGTTCTGCCGTATCCACTGGCACGTTATCTGCTGTTGAATCAGACGGGCGGTACATCCAATGTTTAATGCAGAGACAAATGATTATCTTGCATATCTTGTGGGACAACCTTTTGCGTGGTGCTTCGAATACGAAAACCATTGTGCTGCCTTTGACGGTTTTGTATACCTCAAGACATTAAAGCACGCTATAGTACTCTTCACATACATTTTATTCTGGGAAAAAAAATCTTAGAGTGTTTTAATAAGAGTCGTTAATAAATTCAATGGCTTTTATCAGTTACAAATATATGCAAAATATGCCGCCGTTACAATATTTTCAGATATGAAAATCATCCTCAATGGCCCAAAAGCTAAACAGATAGTCCACTGTACAGAAAATGAGGAATTCGGTCATTGTTATTAATAGCCGTTAATATTTCGTTTTACGGACAATTGGCGGTGTTTTTACTTT
Source organism: Uloborus diversus (assembly GCF_026930045.1). Taxonomy (NCBI): domain Eukaryota; kingdom Metazoa; phylum Arthropoda; class Arachnida; order Araneae; family Uloboridae; genus Uloborus; species Uloborus diversus. The sequence goes on from NW_026557765.1 coordinate 11,606,666, forward strand.
CAAGGTTTCACGTGTTAGGTAGACTCATTTTATAATTTTTTGTAAGTGTTCAGGAATGTAAGCACATTCCGTAGAAAACGTTCACTTAGTATAAATAACTTCACAAAATGTGTATGTTTGCCCTTTCCGTGGCGATTTAGTAGCATGCCATGGAGTAATATTAGATACTAGCAAAAATACCCGGCGTTGCCTGGGTCAGTAATAATTATTAGAAAAAATCGTTACTTGCTTTTGTTTTCTGTTTTAAGTAAAAGAATTTAAAACACATTTTTTTGACGTGATTAAAAATCGAGTTTCTTCCTTACCCATAAAACTAAAATAGCAATAAGTATAAAAACAAAGTAGTATTGATTTACAAACGAAAGCACTATATTTAAGCATATACAAATTTAAAAAACATGAAATTAATCTTCTCATGTTTAAAAAGATTAATCTGTTGATACTTTTTTTTTTTAACATGGAGTCTAAAACTTTCTCTGTATGGCTAATGAAGTACGAAGTGATTAAAAATAAGTAGCTGCGCTCGTAATCCCCTTATTCTTGCTTTAGTTATTTCGGGAAATTTCAATCATTGTGACTCTTGGTGCGATTTTACCGAATTTGCGAAAGTCGTTTCGAGGTACCTTCGATGATGCTCCCCCATTCTTTCCTTACTTTGTAAAACGATATGATATTAATTTTCGTTACAGAGATATCGTCGCCAGATGCTGAGATATTTTTGGTCACCATAAAATGGCGCTAAACAGTTTCATCCGAAATGTTACCAAAATAAGTAATAAAATTTGGTGATTGTTTGAAATTGTGCAAAAAGGAAAATGAATGGAAGTTTTTGTGCTGTTTATGGATTTGCCTAATTTAGTTGCTGGATTATTTAACACAGTAAAAAAAGTCTTTTGAAAATTCTTTGATTGGCGATATTTTGTTTACATGGTGAAAGCTGAGAAACATTATGACGTAGTCTTCGGCTTCAAAAACAGCAACGTTGAAAAAACTGCCAAATGCATCAGCTACGGAAATCTTTCTGCAAAAATTTTGGCGATCTGCTGGTTGTTTGGATAATGAGTAAGTGTTCAATTAGCATAAATAATAATAAAAACCATTAATTACTTTAAAGTTCCGTTTCAATGGAAAATCATCAGCCAAATCATGTATTATTTGCCAATCTTGTGCAAAAATCTTACTTCAAGATTTGACTTGAGAAAAGCCTTGAACAATCACGAAAAGCAAAGAAAGTCAACAATACAACAATTGTCGCTATCGACAGGGAGTTGAGATGATACACTAAATACTGTATTGAGTTGAGGAAAGCCTTCGAACATGGATCTAAAAAGCTCATAACTCGTTTTTTATTCTACTTAGAAATTTCGAACAGGTGCCATCTTCAGCAGAAAAATCAGAGCTTTCGATGGACATATAATGTAAATATGTGCAAGTATTTTTTCATCCCAATATTAGAGAATTTATACAAAAATTGTGTTTTATTGCCCCCCTAAGGGGGTTTTGCCCCCCATAACGGGACGAAAACTACCCTATGTGTTATTCTGATGCATAAGCTATATTATTGTAAAGTTTCATCAAAATCCGTTCAGTAGTTTTTGCGTGAAAGAGTAACAAACATCCATACATCCATCCATACATCCATACATCCATACAGACAAACTTTCGCATATATAATATTAGTAAGAAGTGTAAATTGCATAAAAAGACATACGTCAACTACATTTTATTTCCTATATTTATGTCAAATTTCTATTTTCGTAAGTAAAAATGACAGTTAGATATTAATATTGGTGTCTTGCAACGATTCAAAATTTGTCTAGATTAAAATTTTATTTCAAATTTTTAAAACCTCACACTTGCCGTAAATGTTGTACATGATAACTCAAACTGATGCAGGTAATAAGATCACTTATTTAAGTTTGCTGCTCTGAAGTATTCCTTTGAGAATATCGAAATTTTAATTTGCAGAGGTACAGTCGTCATTAGGGGTAGGAATGGTTCCACTGAATAATAGTTGCCATAGAAACAGTTACAGTTATTATTTTAAGATACATAAAGCATTAAAAATGGAGTACGTGGACGCGAACTTATGGAACGAACTATATAAAACCCGTCAATTTAACTGCCTCATAGAAAAAGAAATAGGCGTGCACATTTTGGCCACTATCCGCGTCGTTTTTTTTTTAAATTATTTGCAGGCCAAGAAATTAAAAGAAAGAAAAAAACCGTCTTGTTTCTACTTACAACTGTATAATAGACAATTCTTTTGTTTATGTTTTACAAAAATTTGTTGCACATTCTGTTCCCCATATCCGCAGCTTCAAAACGTAGGAAATGTATTTCCACGTTTAGAAACGTAATCCAAGTACTAAAAAGTTAAATTATTCAAAATTTTCTAATTCTTAAATTTAACTCAAATCTTACTCCTAAATACAATTCTTAGTCCCCCTTCCAGCAGCAAAATGAAATACATTTTTGAATGAACCCAACCTTAAGCATGCAACATAAAATTATCTATATGGGAAATAGGTAAATTTCACATGCATTTAAAGTACTTAATCGCCTGCCCTTCTGACTTATGGATCGTGATACAGAACTTAAGTCTCACTGGAGATTTTAATTTCTTGAAGTTTAAAGAATGATATATTGGGATTAGCGGATATACGTGAGATACAAATTGTTTCACCTTATCCCTCCACTGTGAACAGAGTTGCTTCTATAACACTGATACGTATCCATTTTTATCTTACAGCATTTTTTCCATGACGGTTGAATTACTTAGTGGTAGTTACAAACAGTAATATTTTTCGATTGTTTACAATAAAAGTTATCAAACTGAGAGTCTTGTAACTGGAAATGGAGCTTCGCTCAACTAATTTCCCGATGAAGACTAAAACGAAAGAACATTTTAATGTGGCGTAATATTTCATCATGCCCATTTCAGTAGCAATCTCTTCGTGTCAAAAGTTGCCTCATACCGGCTAACTGGTTTAAAATTATTGCTAGTCAGTGATGATGCTCCTTCAGGTGTACTATTGCTTCGAGCGTTAAAGTAATATAAAATTTTAAACGATTAAGAAATTTGTTTACGTAAAAAATGGAGAAATTTCATGCATTTTAAAAGTTTAAATGTAAATTAATATTTCTTTACATTTTTCAAACTTTAAACTTTTACCCTTCTAAAACTATGAATTCCGCCGTATTAAATTTTCGTGTGGTTTCGGGTCTAAAGATGCACAGCCTTTTACTCTACCACACATTAGCAATCCTAGTATGATAGTTTATGTACATGTAATGAACCCCATGGCTATCCCCCTTCCCCTTGAAAGATAAATTCAATCTACGCTTCTATGCACAAAAATGATTATTTTGCAATTCATTAGCCATATTAATATTTTTACCCCTGGTCTCTGATAACATGGAGCGATTTCTGTGAAACTTAGGTGAACTGAACTAGGTAAATCATGGAATACTAAAAATAACATATACATATTGATTTGTTTAAAGATAATACAATACTAAATTATATTTCCGATGCAATGATGTTTTAATATGAATTTAGTATTCTAATTGTAAAACTGTTGAAGATTGTACTTCGATAATACCTATCTCATTTTGTTATTTTCTGTGCTGTTTATGTATAGAAAATACAGATTAAAATTTCGGTTACTGTTACGGTATTATTACTTGAAAACTTATTAGCGAAATGAGCAAGCAAATTGAAGAAAAAACACCGATAATGATTTCAATGCATCCCTGTGTCTTTGCAGGGTGCAATTTAAGAACCACTGAAAAACAGCATTTCTTTTTCGTTCATCTTTTTTGCCAAACATGCTATAAGTTTGTCGCTGATCGTCATTAACAGCCATTGTTGAGGATACTTTTTGTGTTGATTGCATTTAAAATATCTCCTGGTGGTTATATGTTGTTAACCATTTTCATTTGCTTTGAACCAAATTTCACAAATACCGATATAGTTGAACCGAATTACTTAAAGATTCGACGTAAATCAAGCAATAGTATAAAGAAAATTTACAAATTGCAAATTAGTTTGATAAGGATCATAGAACATTAAATAAAATTTCTGTTGCAAGGATGAAATAGATGTGGTTTTAATAAAAGTAGTCTAATGCTGAAACAGTCGAAGATTGTACGTCAATATTGAATGCAATACTATTACCTTACTCATGTTTGTATTTTCTTGCTATTAACGGGATAAACACTGATCAAAAATTACACGAAGCCTTACTGTTGTAGATTTCATAATTAAACAATATTTAAAAACTATAATTAAACGGTAACATCAAATTAAGTAGCACCATGAGTAGCATCAATGGCCCCTGGGGCCTCGTAGGTCGCAGTTTAAGAAACGATGTATAGCATCATTTATTATATTTACGGCTTTCTCGCTAAACATGCTTCAACGCTCATCGCTAAACGGCATTGACGGCCATCGTTTAGGATACGTTTTGTGTTGATTGCATTTAAAATAGCTCCTGGTGGTTATATGTTGATAACCGTTTTCATTTGCTTTGAACCAAGGTTCACAAATTTAACGATTAAAGTCAATCTTTGAAGAAACTTCATCTAGGGCAATTTTTACGGGCTTTTCATCTAGACTAAATTCATAACTATACAAAAATTAGTTCGTGCAGAAAAGAGCAATTTTATGACTCAAAATATGAAATTAGACCTCTTTGGGTGTTTGTAAAATTCCAAAAACCCGCCTATATGAATTCCTGAGCAACAATTTACCTTTGGGCCGAATTTGGAAGAAATCCGACGAAAACTGTGGATTTGTATAAGGAACATACACACATACCCACACACCCACAAACATACATCCATTTTTATATATATAGATGTGAATTACTGGTTCGCTCTTTAGTTTATTTTTTCTTTATAAGTGTGAACTACTGGTTCGCTCTTTAGTTTATTTTTTCTTTATAAGTGTGAACTACTGATTCGCTCTATAGTTTATTTTTTCTTTATAAGTGTGAACTACTGGTTCGCTCTTTAGTTTATTTTTTGTTTATAAGTGTGAGCTATTAATAGTTTATTTTTTAGACGTCTGATTAAAAGAAATCCTTGAAAAAAATCTTGAACATCATTATCGATTATTTATACAAAGGAAAATAATAAAGATAACAAAGGAAAAGAATAAAGATGATAAAGGAAAAGAATAAAGATAAAATGAAACCACGCAACAAAAATAGATGCATCAACAATTTTATTAAGTCAGTGTCTTTCATATAGATCTATATAATAAATAATAAACTTTTTTGATGACAAACGTGTTCATAAATTTTAAATACTTAAGAAATCCCTGCATTATTTTTGTCATACTGCTTAAGGTTTTTTACTATGACCAGTAGCGTTGAATTTCCTTCTCCGTGTTTTGAATAATAATACATATTTGAACGGTATGCAGAGAATAAAATTTTACGTTGCTTAAGAGATTTACTTAAGTATCGTCTTCTGAATTTTAACTAACGTAGGGTTCAAATTAAACCCTTATTTTAAATGAATGTGTACATTCGATAATCTTCTATTTCTGACCTACACTTTCTTTAACTAGAAGCCCACACACACAAAAGGAGGAAGGCTGAGAATGGGGGAGTAGGGGTTTACAAAGTTACTTCACTAAAAGATATTCTGCATGTTTTAAATTAATCTCGAAAATATTCTTAAAACATTAATTAGTATTTTTTTTAATCAAAGTATTTTCAATGTCCTATTCGTTTGACTTTCTTTCTTGGTTTCCGTTTCTCTAACCCATATTTTTTTTCGGATGCTTTCAGAGCAGCTAGGTCATAAATTTTTGAATTGATAAAAAATCATCCTTACAACCCCCAAAACACAATCTTTTTTTTTTTTTTTCTAAACTTGTTCCCTTTGTTTAACGTTGTTACTTATGTTTTTCCTTTTTTGAACAAAGGTATTTATTTATTGTTTATTCTAACTCAACCTTTTTTTCCATGGGCGTTGATCGATATTTGAGTTCCTGAAGAGTAAATATGCAAGAAGCTCTTTTTATATTTTAAAATTGGTTTATAAAGCGGATTTTGTTTGTTTTTAATCCCTTTATGAACAAAAAAATAATATACGCATCGTGAGAAAAAAATATTTCCACAATTCTGTTTCTTACTCGAAAAATCAAAGAGATTTCTAAGGATGTTTCTTCTATTTATTTTGTTGCTGAAGGTTATTTAATTTACAGAGGTGTGAAAATTATTAGAATAATTACGATTTTTTCAGTTTTTCTTGAATATTTTGTATATACTTGCAATAATTCACGAAGGATAGTTCATTTTGTCATTCCATTTAATTTTTCACTCTTTTAGAGTAGTTTTGGAGACATTACTTTGTTAAATGTTGGCATTTATAAAATAGAAAACATTTGATGTAAAGTAATAAAATTGTTCACATTGCATAAAGAATGTGTTTGATTAAATCGAATTTAAAATAAAATTTAAAAACTGTTTGCTTGCTGTGCTAGTATTTTATATTCTGTCCTTGGTTTGGCATCAGATTATTTTATTCTTAAAGCAATTCCTTTCGCAGCTTCAGTTAGTTTATGATCGGCAGCTTTTTACTTCCTTTTACAAAAAAGGGAAGTATTGTGTTCGCGAAAAAAATTTCACTCAAAAGTCGGCCTTAATTTCCATTTTGCCCACCCCCGAATGAATGTTGAGTTTATTTTTCAACCCGACGACACGTGGATATGTGCCTAGAAACGTACAGACACCCGAAATATCTATTTTGACGATCCTCGAATTAATAACAGCGAGTTTTCTCGTGACGTCTGTATGTACGTATGTATGTGCGTATGTGTGTATGTCTGTCGCATAACTCAAGAACGGAATGTCCTAGAAAGTTTTGATACGAAGACTTCCAGTGGAGTCTAGTTGTGCACCTTACTTTTGTTTGCATTCGAATGATCCAAAGGGGGTCTTTTGCCCCTTCTTGGGGGGAAATCATTGTTAATTTCGATGTAAACTCAAGTGGTGTAATAATTTGGCGGACACTTGGCGATGTATCGTCAGTCTTTTGGACGCCGTTTTGTAGCCAACTTGGCGACAAATTCGGCGATTTTTTTTTTAAATCCGGTTTTAATTTGGTCACTGTTGGTGATATTTAGAGAGTAAACTATTGAATCACATTAAAACTGCCAATAATGGGGAAATGACATTAAATTGGAGTAAAAGGAATTCATGTGATGCACACATCAACTCGTTTTTTCTTTTGTTAAGGAACAATTGTGTGACCATGATTGAAGCATGTGATATTTTTCGTTGAGAACTATAATTACTATCAATTGTTTTATCCAAGAAAGTCACTATACACAACAAGAAATAGCTAAAAATTTTAAAATTTTACAAGCATCTGTGTGTGTAATAAAAAAAAAAACTTTGAATTTCAAATGTAAATATCTAAATTCCAGAGTAGGGAAATGCAGTAGAAAAGTAAATTTATTGCAAAAACAGAAAGGAAATTAATTCACATTGCCAAAACTAACAGAAAAATAACTGATCATGAACTAAAAGTGTCTCTATAAGTGTATGGAGTAAATGTATGTGATTCTTCTATTCGTAGAAAACTCATCTCAGTATAACTCGGTGCTTGTTATCCTCGTAAAGAGAGCTAAAATCAAATTTGCTATGACAAAGAGACTTGTTTGAGCAAAAATTGTGCATAAACTATTTATAAGTAATTGGAGCAAGGTGAGAAATTAAATTTCCTTCAATTGTTCAGTGAAATTCAAACTGTCCCAGCAAATGACATGCATTAAGGTACTTTTTACTTTTTAGATATAGTTTCCTGATAAATCAATGCTTAAAACACCAAAAGAAAGCACTCAGTATGTCAGGAGAAGTACCAGTAAAGTATTTTTCCTAGTTGCATTAGACAAGCGGTTAAACACCCCACGCAAGTTGTAGATTGCAACATAATTTTCGCTCAGGGTGATGGATGTTTAAGCATTGTACAAAGCATGAAGACCCAATATCAGGATGAAAAAGTGCTTAAACAAAGATTTTATAGTAAAAAGTTTGGTTTCCAAATGGAGACTTCATATTAAAGCTTAATGCATGAACACCCAATATCAGGATGAAAAAGTGCTTGAAGAAAGGTTTTATAGTTACAAGTTTGGTTTCCAAATGGAGACTTCATATTAATAAATGATGGAGTGCTGTGTCTTGAAACTTTATCTGTGACCAAACTTTAAATGAAAAAAAATATTAAAACACTTCCACCACAGGGCAACAGTAGAGACATGAGCCCAATAGAGAATATTTGAACCATTGTAAAGAAAAAATTAAAGCAATAGAACTTCACAAGCAAGAATTGTCTTACAGAATGACTCATTCAAATTTGACACCATGACATGGAAATACAAATAAATTGCGAAAAACTTATAAAAAGAATGCCGAGACGGATCAAATCTTTAATTAAAAAGATAAGGGGATGCCCCTTTAATATTAAATGTATGAATATTTTAAAATAAAGTATTATTTCTTTTAATATAAAAAGATTTTACTATAACTTTTACAATTATACTAATAATTTTCACACCTCTGTACATCTGCATTAACTTGAAATATGCCTTACTATAATATTAAATAGACATTTAATGCTTTCGCGTAGTTAAACATAAAAACAAATCATATATAGCAAAGTAAGTACTACACAAGTATATTTTTTGCATTCTTAATGTGGAAATATCATATAGGAGAGGGTGTCCCAAAGCGAGTAGGACTTCGTATACCCCCGCATATTGCGTCAGCGACGATGCATGCGTATGTCGTGTTTACTCGAACACCCCCGAGTTTTAATCAGTCCCAGTGAAGCAGCAGTGAAGCGACATGGCGAAACCAGGCTTAAAATAAAAGAATGATGCATATCTAAAAAAAAAAAAAGTTTTGTTCACTTGTGATTAGTTAAAAGACCAACTTATTTTTTTTTGATTGTCAATTCTATTACGTTATTTTGACACCATCCACCTACAAACTACGATAGTCATTCCGTTTGTTTCATTTTTAAATTTAAGGTTATAATTATTGAAATAAAAAAGTGCTTTTGGGCAAAGCGGGTTTAGGATTTAATCAGGTATTTATTTATAATTTCTTGACACATGTGCTGACTTAGATGTTCTATTTCAATTGGATAAGTTTAACTTCAAATTTTTTAATCATTTATAACTTCATACTTGATTGGCAATCGTACAAAATCACAATTAGTTAAGCTTACCCGTTTTGGGACCCCTCGTAAGGAAAAGCGGGATTTTTAAATCTATGTAATGTTTGATTATAAATAAATATTGGGTTTGAAGTACACAAATCACTTTTTATTTTGAAGTTCAAGAACTCTGCTAGGGAATAAAACCGAAATTGTTGCGATAAAATCCAAAAACTACAATTTTCGAATCTTCGAAAACTTACCCGCTTTGGGCAACCCTTCCTAATTGTGTTTCATTTACTACAATTAAATACATGCATGCAGAAATATTATAAAACTATGCTGTGAGAAAAAAGAATGCTAATTTTCCTTGTAAAACTGTGCCATGTAATTATGTATTCAGTTAGCATTTTGTTAATCTTTTGCAAGATTAATACTATCTGAAATATATTTAAACCGAAAATATCACAATGAAAATTTCATTCATTAAATTTAGGCGAACTTGAAACCCTGAGCAGAACACCGAACATCTAGTACTTACAATCTAAAACTTCTTACATTTCCTCTTACAAAATCATGAAATATGCGACAACACTGTGATTTCGTAACACATTTTTACCATGTTTTGGGCGTATAAAGTAAAGGAAATATGCTTATTCAAACACAGAAATGTAAACATAGAATAAGGGAGTGAATATGATCGAGATGGAATTGGATATAAGAGTCAACAATTGAAATGTATTCGTGTGAAACCATGTATTTTGGGAATGGATTTTGAAGAGGAAGCAAGGAAAAGTATAGAAATCAATTTACGAGATTTTTTTAAAGGACACGTTTCCAATGGTGAAACATTTTTATGATGAAAAATATGTTTTAGAATGTGCTTCCATTTATACACAGAGGAATTCCTTGGTAAGCAGAGCATGATGTTTTATGATTTTTTTAAATGTCTTCAGTTAGTGGGGAAAATATTAGTATTATTAATTTTAACAGCAAAAACGTTTTTTGAGATTCATCAGGTTTTTCATTAATTTAAGAAGTGAAAATGTATAGAATTGTTTCGTTCTTACTCTTCAAAACCCGCTGTGTGTATTCGCAAATAGTTCAAGAAGACAAAAAAAATTTGCACTATGAATTTCCTTAATTCAAAATTTAGGTTCGAATTTTAATTTCAGTTTTTAATGAAATTAATTCTCTTTGGATTTAATATTATGAATATTTGTATAATGCTTCACACATTTAAAATAATATTTCAGGTTTGGAAGTTTTTTTTTTAAATTTTTTTGTAAATTGTTAAAATATTTTTAAAATTTAAATCCCAGAATACAGTACAGTCAACCCCCAGCGAGTTTTCGCGACTTATTCTCAGTGTAAAATTATTCTTCTGAATCAAATAAAAATGAAAAATAGACTTTAGAAGCGCAGCAAAGAGTTTTTATATCTATAGTGTTTCGTAATTGTAAACATAGCTCTCTTGGCTTCTTTAAGAGGTTTTCCACCTCCAGCTCAGTTACTTCCTATTCCGGGCTGATGAGTGGTAAAAAGCGAACTCGAAATTGCAGTCCTCCGATGGAGCGACTGAGCTGGAGGTGTATTTTATGAATTTCTGCCTTAGCCCTGTCTTAGGGCGGTAACTTACTGCAAAATAGCTAGGTGAATTCGTTAATATTATCATTTTCGTCTTTTCCAAAGTATTTTAAACATGCAAAAGACAGTCAAAAACGCAGGAAGTATTGGTAGCATTCTTAAGGTTCTTTAAAAAAAAAGTTTCTTTAAAAACGTAGTTGTTTTCATTTTTTCTTGAACTTATGTGAGCAGATATACAAGGTGTCCTGAAACAGACTGACTGTTTAAAAAAAATTATAACAAGTAAACGGTTAATGATAAAAACATAATTCTTGCAGAAAATTCATGTGGTGGGCCGTAAGTTGTGTTCATCAGAGTTCCAAATTTTAGTTCAAGAATTTTCCAATAGATGGCTCTGCAGATCGTAAGACCGTAAATCAAAGAAAGATAGAAAATTACATCATAGTTTTTGGAAAAATGTTTTTAAGAAACAAAATTACACAACAGTTTTTTCAAAATGCCTACCACCGGCTACAACCACATGTCGCCATCGGAGGAAAAATCGGTGAAGTTCAATTTTTCTTTCTTGACTTACTATCTGCAGCTCCATCTATTGAAAATAATTTTAATTAAAATTCCAGAGCTAAATGTTTTAGTTCAAAACTTTTCCGATAGATGGCGCTGCAGATCGGAAGACCGTAAATCAAAGAAAGATAGAAAATTACGTCATAGTTTTTTGAAAAATGTTTTTAAGAAACAAAATTACGCAACAATATTTTCAAAATGTCTACCACCGACTACAACCACATGTCGCCATCAAAGGAAAATTTGGTGAATCTCAATCCTTTGTTTTTGATTTACTATCTGCAGCAGTCGAAGATAGTACATCGCCCCCCCCCCCCCCCTCCAATCTTAAATGTAATATACCTTACTAATGTTTGTATTTTCTCTGTTATTAACGTGGAAAACACTGATAAAAAATTACACGCAACCCTTACTGTTGTGGATTTTTTAATTAAACAATATTAAAAATTACAATTTAATGGTAGCATTCAAATTAAGTAGAACCATGGGTAGCATCAATGGATCCATGGGGCTACGAAACGATGTACAGCAATGTTTCGTATATCTACGGCTCTCTTACCAAACATGCGTTTCGCTTGTCGCTAAAAGACATTAACGGTCGTTGTTTATGATACTTTTTGTGTTGATTGTGTTTAAAATATTTCCCGGTAGTTATAAGTTGCAAATCATTTTTATTAGCTTGGAATCAAAGTTCCTACATTTAACGATAGTAATTAATCTTTGAAGAAACTTCATCTAGGGCAGTTTTTTACGGGCTTTTCATTTAGACTAAATTAATAATTATACAAAAATTTGTTCGTGTAGAAAAGGGCAGTTTTATGACTCAAAATATGAATTTAGACCTCTTCGGGTCTTTTTAAAATTCCAAAAACCCACCTATATGAATTCCTGAGTAACAATTTACCTCTGTGCCAAATTTGGAAGAAATCCGACGAAAACTGTGGATTTGTATAAGGAACATACACATATATCCACACACCCACAAACATACATCCATTTTTATATATATAGATTTAATTTAGTGACTTATCAGGTGCAACTGTGTACTAAACATATTTTTTAGCAAATAATAAAAGAGATCAGACTTTTCAAAACAAAACTACAGCACTCATTAGTTTCACAAGATTCAATTCTGCATTCGAAACAAAAACATTATTACGAAATTGTGCAATAAAAAAAAAAAAAAAAAAATTCAGAAATCTACGATGTATATTTAATATGAGAGAAATTGAACGAAATGAAATAGTTGTAACATATTGTTACAAATTCTGGAAATAGTAATTATTTTTATGATTTGCCGTAATCTAGCTAAATTAGGCGTTTACTAAATTATCTTTCATCTAAAATTATTGTAGCAACGTAACCTGTAAATAGTTTCTTGTAATAAATATACAGCCCCCGTACATTCGGCTGAAGTATACGGTCCCTCATTTCTGAATGATAAAATTTGTGAATGAAAAGAAACAAAATTACGGTCTACGATTATCTGGAATCTTTCTGAATATTGTGGAAACTTTTCGATGTCTATAAAAGTCGTTACGCATGATAAAAAGTCAGTTTCGAGTTAGTTTTTGCTTGTGAATCGTTGCAGAGGTACGCAGGAGAGCATTTATTGCTCTGTTTTGTGAAGCCTTTTGAGCTGCATTTTTGCTTATTTGGATGTAAATACGTGTGTAACCGTTGAGTTTACGGCGTTGATTGTTATTTGCTTAATTGCTGATGATTAATTTAGCAGTTGTCAACGATCTTTCCTGTACATAGTGTAAATAAATTCCCTGTGTTTCTCTCAAGAACTGTGTCGTCCTTTCAAGAAAGTGGAAGTCGCACCGGAACCCTTTACAATATATTACATAGATATATAAAAATATATTAAGACGCAACAGCTATACCCAAACCACTAAACGACATGTTTAAGTTATAAAAATTACAGCAGTGAGAAAAAATCTGTTTGGAAGGATGATTTCATGATTTTTTTCCTAATTTGATGTCTGCTGAAATAAAATTGTTGCTACTAGCAGCCAACTATACTGCCGTGTGAAGGTAAACGGCAGTAACTGCAGATTTTTCGATTTTCATTTTTTTGCATTTTTGAAATCTTTATTACTATAGTTTTATGGTACAAACATTTTTATTTGGTTGCCGCAGAAAAAAAAAGCATTTTTTTATCAATGGTAATTAGCAGTAACTGCTTTTTTAGCAACCTTTTGCGGGAAGTCGGCAGTATGTACTTACTGCTCTTTACCTACCCACGGAAGAACGAAAACTTTCTCCCGTGGTCCGGTTAAACTGCAGTAACTGCTTTTGTCGCTACATTTTGCAGGTAATTGGCAGAATGCACTTACTGCTCTTTACCTGCACACGGAAGAACGGAAACTTTCTCCCGTGAGCAGGCAAACGGCAGTAACTGCAAATTTTTTGATTTTCATGAGTTTTTTTGTCCATGATCGTTCTGCCGTGGGAGGGTGAATGGCAGTAACTGCAATTTTTTCCATTTTCTTAATTTCTTCTTTCTTTCTTTTTTTTTTTTTTTGGAGTTTTTCAAATCTATGTTTTTTCAGTCTTATGGTGCAAACAGGTTGTACCATATGCATTTGGTTAGCGCTAAATAAAATCATTTTTTTTATCAGTGGCGATTAGCAGTAACTGATATTATCGCTACATTATGCAGGTAATCAGCAGTATGTACTTACTGCTCTATACCTGCCCATAACCATTTTCCGGAGAATGGAACATAAATGAATCGCCGTCAAAACTTGAACCAAGACGCATAAACGGGTTTCGCGATTTCTTTTTAGCTCAACTAATCGCAAACAGTAACGCCCCGATGGGAGGTCATTGTGTGACCTCTCAAAAATTTCCTTGATTTGGCAAATTTAAAGACAATATTGCATTTTTTAAAATGATTCCTAGTCGCTTCTCATTAGATATAAGTATGCGTGCCGGGTCGCATTTTACCTTTCGGCAAAATTTGGGAATTACCGTCTCTCGTCCTTGAGCGAAAGAGATACTTAAAAGGGGGAGATACTTGGGGAAAATAATCATACTTTATTTTAAATAAAGTAGAAGAAAACGTTTTGTAATTTCACAGTACTCAAACATTAAAAAAAAAAAAAAACCTTTGATTCTTCATGTCCGTGTTCTAAAAACAATAAAACAAAATTATTTTTTGCTAATGTACAGTTATAGCAGATAACATACGAGTAAACACAAGTAATGCTTGGCAGACGATAAATGAACGTGTAGCAACAGAACGATTCTGTTCCATTTGTTTTGTTCTGTCGCAGACGATATTTTTCAGAATTTTTAATATATACTAAGCTGCTGCACTTTTAGTAGTTCGATGAGAGCCATTGTTAACACACGAAGCATTTCTTTCGCCTAAATTTTCATGGATATTAATTGCTTTGATGCAAAGTGCGGAAGATTAAGCGATTCGTCGTAGTTTTAAAAATGCCTAAAGAATCTTCCAGTCGCCAAGTGACGACGCAGAGACATTAAAGAGTTTTTGACAATGCCGTTTAAGCAATCAAAACATATGCCTTGTCGACTATTCGTTGTCAGTATTTGAATTTTGAGTAAATGTATTTGATTTTCATGATTTTGAATATGTTGTGACTTCCTCCAACAACAACAAATTGACTGTCATCAGCATAACTACAGATGACTTCCGTGGTTTCCCTGCATTACAAGCTCAGTGGAAACTGAAATCCATGTCAAGACGCGTACATAGAGGGCATTGTCAAAGTTGAGTTTCGACGAGTTCCCGGAATCTCTTTTACAAAGTGGATCATGAAGATAATCAGTTCAAGGAATTTCATTTCCTAAAAAATAATTTTCATCTGAAGACTTCTATGTATGTGTCCCCCCCCCCCCCTTCGTCCATGATTTTGAGGAATTCCAATTAAGAAGAAACATGACAAAAGATTTAGTAGATGCGCAAAAAATAAAAAAATAATAAAAATCTACTGAAGTTTTTTTCTATTCAGTGTTTAAAAAGGTAAAACAGAAAAATGAATTCGTTGTAGCAAGGAGTGTTTAAATCAGTAAGTATATCTGGTATCTGAGGAGGTACGTAAATGTGTTTTGGATTAAATTTATATCAAGTGGATGTCGCTCGATATCCTATTTAATTTCTGTCCTCTTTAATAATAAATTTATAACCAACATATATATATATATATATATATATATATATATATATATATATATATATATATATAAATATACATGTATATTTATGAATTTATTCTTATACTGGCATAAAAACATTTGTGTAAAAAAATTAATTTTATTTTATTTTTAAATTACATTTCATTTATTTATATTAAATTCATGTCAAGTGTATGCACGGTATTTATTTATTTTTTAAAATAAAATATATTATTCACATTGCAATAAATATACTTCGTAATGACATATCTACTCCGTACTATGTTGAATTTGTAATTATTGGTCATTCAATGATTGTGCAGTTACTGCTGATTACCAGTAAAAGTGCATGAAAATTACTACTGCGAAGAGCAGGTAAACGGCAGTATCTGCTTTAATTAAAATTTTGATTGCAAAATCAAAATGAAACAGACTGCTCAAAAAATACTTCAATATGAACATATAGAATAGCCTAAAATCAAATTTCAATATTTTATTGATGTTTGTGGGAAATCAAAAACGCGTTTCTTCAATTGTCTCGAAAACCCATTTTTGTAGATACTGCCGTTTACCTGCACACGGCAGTATAGTTCAAGTTAGAAGCTTGATTACATTGCCCAAATATATAAAAATATTATTACTTTGCACAGTAAAGGTATTTTGGTAGTGCAAAGTAATGCACTACCAAATACATGCTTGACCTTAACTCAAGTTGATTTTATATTTTTATGCCCATGTGTGTTATGCCGAGTGTCCTGAAATAGATTGACTGATTTCAAAAAGTTCTAGCAGGAAAACAGTTAATGAAAAAAAAAATCTTCCAGAAAATTCCTGTGGTAGGCCGTAAATTTTTTTCTCCAGAGTTCCAAATTTTAGTTCAATTCAAATATTACGATTATTCCGAGGAAACAGACAAACACACTAATTTTGCGTCTACACATTTGCTCAACTGTTTCTTTAATACATTCAATTTTCTTAAAAACATCAAAAGCATTCGGAAATTCTAAATGTAAAGAAAGGTCTTTATTCGAACGCAGACTATTTATTTTCGAAATGTATACATATAAATGTATACATATAAAATAAGCTGTTTGCCGCTATTGCACAGATGTACTCTCGTGGGTAATGGTAGGATCTTGAGCTGAAATTCGGACTTTGAGCAATTTTTTGGTGTTTTAGGGAGGTTTTTACCTTTTGAACTTTGGAAAATGATTGAAAACTTGTAGATTAGAATAAAAATATATATTTGTTCTTGCGCGGGAGATGTGTGAAGACCGTTAAATCAATTTTTTTCAACGGAAAAACTTAAAAATCATGTTTTTAATGACTTATACGGTGGAAAAAAGCATTTCTAAACACCCAGCAGCGATCAAAAGTTGTGTTTTATCATCCAATTCCTCGATTTATACTAAGCATTGAGCCACATATCAGGGAAAAAATGTGATCATACTTTTTAGTTTTCAAAATCGCGACTTGGGTCCATTCTGAGCTCTGCGGCGCTTAGGGGGTTGAGAAATTCAAAATTGTAGCACCACTACAAAATAGTCGAAAAATTTTGCCGCATTTTGAGCCATAATAGAAGATCCTAGCTCAAAACCCTCGAGTTCGGTGGATTTTTGCCCACTATGCCACACTGTGCGACGGCTCTACTTGCTTAGGTATTTCCATAGCAGTAGTGGTAAAACGAAATTATAGATCACACACAGTATTTTCCACATGAACAGCCCAGAAAATATCAAAATTAGTTCGGTATCAATAATTCATTCATTATCCATGTACAAGCTTCAACAATTTAATGTTGGATGGTCCTTAAAACCAATCTACATATGCTCTTTATACTATTCCATGATTTACGTAGGATCTTTACCTAATTCGGTTCAACTAAGTTTAATTGCTGAAGGCTAACAAAGAACAAGAGTAAAAAATACTAATTTCGGAAATAAATTGCAAAATAATCACATATTTGTGCTTAGTAGCGTATCTGAAATTTGTTTTTCAAGGGGGAGGGAGATGGTCATGACGTTTCTCGCATGCACATAAGCTACCATACTAGGATTGCCAAAATGTGCTACAATTAAAGGTTGTGCACCTTTTTTTACCCGCAAAACCACACGGAAATATAATTCGACGGAATTCATACATTTTGGGAGGGTTGGAGTTTTAAGTTTGGAAAAAATGCAAATAAATATTAATTTATATTTAAACTGTTTTAAACTGCAAAAAATTGCTACGTTTTTTATATAAAAAAAATTCTTCATTTGAAATTTTATATTACCTTAACGCTCGAGTAATAGTACATCTGATGAAGCATCTTCGCCGACTAGCAATAATTTTATATCTGTTAGCAGGTATGATGCAAGTTTTGACACACAGAGATTACTAATTAAAGGCATGATGAAATATTACTCCACAAAATGAAGTTTTTTCTTCATCGTGAAATAAGTTGGAAAAAGCTGCATTCTTAAGCTAATTAAAAAGCTAAGTTCGATAACTGCTATTGTAAACAATGGAAAAATATTGGAAGTTTGTAGCTACCGTTAAGCATTTCAACCGTCATTGAAGAAGTGCTGTGAGATATGAATGGAAAATTATCACTATAATAGCTTAAACTCTCTTAAACAGTATAGGGATAAGGTGAAACACTTTGTATCTCAAGTGTAACCACATTGGACGATTAAGTTCTGTAAATGTATGTGAGATATAACTATTTTCGATATCGATAGCTTTATGTTACTTTATGTTACTTGCTCAAGGTTGGTTTCACTCACAAATGTAATTCTTCTTGCTGCTGGGAGGGGGACTAAGAACAGTATTTAGACAAAAGTTTTGAATTAAATTTATGCATTAGAAAAATTTGAATCATTTAAGTTTTAAATTTTTAAACTACGTTTCGAAACGTGAAATACATTTCGTTTGCTTTTAAGCTGTGGATAAGGGGAACAAAATATGCAACAAGATTCTGTAAAATGTAAACAAAAAATTTGTCTATTATACAGTTGTAAGTGCAAACAAGACATTTATTTTTAAAAAAATTTCACGGCCTGCAAACAATTAAAAAACAAAATCTAACACGGATAGTGACCAAAATGCACACACCTACTTTTTTCTCTATGACGCAGTTTAATTGACTGTTTTAAATAGTTCGTTCAATAACTTCACGTCCACCTACTTCCATTTTTAATGTTTTACATACCTTAAAATAATGACTGCAATGTAGTCAGTGGACCCATTCCCACCCCTCACGACGATTGTATCCCTCTAAATTAAAAATTTGATGCTTTCTAAGGAATACTCTGTCTAAAGCAACAAACTTAAATACGTGTTCTCTCTACCTGCATACGAGTGAGATATCATGTATAACATTTACGGCAAGTATTAGGTCTAAAAAATTTGAACTAGAACTTAAATCTTGACAAATTTTAAATCTTTACAAGACATTAATATTACTGTCTAACTGTCATTTTTACCTACGAAAATAGAAATTTGACATCAACATAAGAACATAAAATGTTGACGTGCGTCTTTTTAGGCAAGTTACACTTATCCAATTTTACTCTATGGCATGGCACTAAATCACCACGGCAAGAGCGAGCAGACACATTTGGTAAAGTTTTTTTATAGTAAGCAAACTTTTTCTGCGAAATGTGCTTGCCTGAAAACATACAAAATAACCTACCACTTGATACTCAAAATCACATCACGTCATTCTCAAAAACACCGCCAAAAAATCTGTAAAACGGAGTGTTATCATCTGTTAACAACGCTGATTGAATTCTTTATTTTCTGTACGGTGGACTATTTGTTTCGCTTTTGGACATTGAGGATGATTTTAAATTAATCTGAAAATATTGTAACCGTGTCCAAGCAGACTATTTTGTGTATAGTTGTGCCTGATAATAGGGATTGACTTTTTTTTTTGGTAAGCTCACGACTCTTTCTAAGGAAACATTCAATGATTTATTTCCGAATAAAATGTATGTGAAAAGTACTGTTGAATTTTTTGATGTATTGGGGAAAACAAACCCTACAAAGGCGTCACAACGCTTTTCTTTCGAAGCATCACGTAAGAGGTTGTCCCACAAGATGTGCAAAAGACAATCATTTGTCTTTGCATTAAGACAATTTATGTACCGCCCGTCTGATTCAACCTCAGACAACGTACCAGTGGACACTACAGAGCCCAAACAATATTCCTCATACTTTTTTGCTTTAAGTTCATGCTACCTTTTCGGCAAATGCTTGATTTTCTGTGTTATTTAAAGTATTTTGAAGATTTGAGCCTAGAAAGCGTTGTGAATGTATTTTTTACGCCTATTTAGATAGAATTCATTCAATTGATTATCCAAAAGATATGTTGCATTAAATAGCACCCGGGCAACGCCGGGTAGTAAGCTAGTCAGAAATAAAAAAAAGAAAAGTGACTTCGTAAAATGTAAAATTACGCTGTTAAATATTTATGAGCTTAAAGAAAGTGTAGAAATGAGTTGCAGAGCTTTAACGGTACTACGAGAAACAAAGACGTTAATTTTTATTTCGATAAAAATTACTTACAAATATTGAACATACGCTTGTATCTATGACATACAACTTCTAAAAACCCGCTCGCCTTTAATTTTAAAAATCTAACGAAGAACCTAAAACCGAGGTTTAAAGTTCATGCAAATCCGAATGAAGACAAAAATATCTGCATGTTAAGTAAATGCAGGTCATTTACAAAGAAATAACTCTGTAAATCTATTTTAACTTTAGGATTCTGAAAGAATCTTTCCAAACGCGCTTGTCTGAGCACATTCGTAATAGCTCAAGCATGGTAACATCCTGAAAAGTATCACGCTTGTTATCAAGTACCTTAGTTGAGATCCATAAATGTTAAGAAGATACTGAAACGAGACAAATAAAAGTTAAATGCGGGAGTTGAATGTTTCAGTATAAATAGACCTAACCTTTGGTATTTCTGAGTTATGTGCTTCAAAACTACATTCCCCTATGATACTGTTTATAATTATTTAAGAGCATAGAGGAAAAACAAACACATTTCTTTTCAATGTTTACTTCCTTTACAGAAAAAGAAGTATTGCATTGGCGAAAAAATTTTCACTTAAAAATCGACCTTAATTTCCATTTTGCTCACCCCCGAATGAATGCTGAGTTTTTTTTTTTTTTTTTTCGACTCGACCACACGTGGATAAGTGCCTAAGAACGTACAGACACGCGAAATATCCATTTTGACGATTGCCGAGTTAGTTACAACGAGTTTTCTCGTGACGTCTGTATTTACAAAGTTATGTATGTGCGTATGTATGTCGCGTAACTCATTAACGGTATTTCTTAGAAAGTTGAAATTTGGTAAGTAGTCTGACTCCCTGTGGGGTCTAATTGTGCACCTCTCCTTTTGCTTGCATTCGCTTGTTTCTAAAGGGATCTTTTGCCCCTTTTGGGGGGAAATCATTGTTGATTTGGATGTAAACTCAAGAGGTGTTACAATTTGGCGGACACTTGGCAATTTATCACCAGTCTTTTGGTCGCCAAGTTTTGTCGCCAACTTGGCGACAAATTTGGCGATTTTTTTTAAAAATCTGGTTTTAATTTGGTCACTGTTGGTGATATTTAGAGAGTAAACTATTGAATCACATTAAAACTGCCAATAATGAGAAAATAACACCAAATTGGAATAAAAGGATGTCATGTGATGCCCACATCAGCTCGTTTTTTCTTTTGTTAAGGAACAATTGTGTGACCAAGATTGAAGCATGTGATATTTTTCGTTGAGAACTAGTTACTATCAATTGTTTTATCCAAGAAAGTTACTATACACAACAAGAAATGGCTAAAAATTTTAAAATTTTACAAGCATCTGTGTGTGTAATAAAAAAAAAACTTTGAATTTCAAATGTAAATATCTAAATTCCAGAGTAGGGAAATGCAGTAGAAAAGTAAATTTATTGCAAAAACAGAAAGGAAATTAATTCACATTGCCAAAACTAACAGAAAAATAACTGATCATGAACTAAAAGTATCTCTATAAGTGTGTGGAGTAAATGTATGTGATTCTTCTATTAGTAGAAAACTCATCTCAGTATAACTCGGTGCTTGTTATCCTCGTAAAGAGAGCTAAAATCAAATTTGCTATGACAAAGAGACTTGTTTGAGCAAAAATTGTGCATAAACTATTTATAAGTAATTGGAGCAAGGTGAGAAATTAAATTTTCTTCAATTGTTCAGTGAAATTCAAACTGTCCCAGCAAATGACATGCATTAAGGTACTTTTTACTTTTTAGATATAGTTTCCTGATAAATCAATGCTTAAAACACCAAAAGAAAGCACTCAGTATGTCAGGAGAAGTACCAGTAAAGTATTTTTCCTAGTTGCATTAGACAAGCGGTTAAACACCCCACGCAAGTTGTAGATTGCAACATAATTTTCGCTCAGGGTGATGGATGTTTAAGCATTGTACAAAGCATGAAGACCCAATATCAGGATGAAAAAGTGCTTAAACAAAGATTTTATAGTAAAAAGTTTGGTTTCCAAATGGAGACTTCATATTAAAGCTTAATGCATGAACACCCAATATCAGGATGAAAAAGTGCTTGAAGAAAGGTTTTATAGTTACAAGTTTGGTTTCCAAATGGAGACTTCATATTAATAAATGATGGAGTGCTGTGTCTTGAAACTTTATCTGTGACCAAACTTTAAATGAAAAAAAATATTAAAACACTTCCACCACAGGGCAACAGTAGAGACATGAGCCCAATAGAGAATATTTGAACCATTGTAAAGAAAAAATTAAAGCAATAGAACTTCACAAGCAAGAATTGTCTTACAGAATGACTCATTCAAATTTGACACCATGACATGGAAATACAAATAAATTGCGAAAAACTTATAAAAAGAATGCCGAGACGGATCAAATCTTTAATTAAAAAGATAAGGGGATGCCCCTTTAATATTAAATGTATGAATATTTTAAAATAAAGTATTATTTCTTTTAATATAAAAAGATTTTACTATAACTTTTACAATTATACTAATAATTTTCACACCTCTGTACATCTGCATTAACTTGAAATATGCCTTACTATAATATTAAATAGACATTTAATGCTTTCGCGTAGTTAAACATAAAAACAAATCATATATAGCAAAGTAAGTACTACACAAGTATATTTTTTGCATTCTTAATGTGGAAATATCATATAGGAGAGGGTGTCCCAAAGCGAGTAGGACTTCGTATACCCCCGCATATTGCGTCAGCGACGATGCATGCGTATGTCGTGTTTACTCGAACACCCCCGAGTTTTAATCAGTCCCAGTGAAGCAGCAGTGAAGCGACATGGCGAAACCAGGCTTAAAATAAAAGAATGATGCATATCTAAAAAAAAAAAAAGTTTTGTTCACTTGTGATTAGTTAAAAGACCAACTTATTTTTTTTTGATTGTCAATTCTATTACGTTATTTTGACACCATCCACCTACAAACTACGATAGTCATTCCGTTTGTTTCATTTTTAAATTTAAGGTTATAATTATTGAAATAAAAAAGTGCTTTTGGGCAAAGCGGGTTTAGGATTTAATCAGGTATTTATTTATAATTTCTTGACACATGTGCTGACTTAGATGTTCTATTTCAATTGGATAAGTTTAACTTCAAATTTTTTAATCATTTATAACTTCATACTTGATTGGCAATCGTACAAAATCACAATTAGTTAAGCTTACCCGTTTTGGGACCCCTCGTAAGGAAAAGCGGGATTTTTAAATCTATGTAATGTTTGATTATAAATAAATATTGGGTTTGAAGTACACAAATCACTTTTTATTTTGAAGTTCAAGAACTCTGCTAGGGAATAAAACCGAAATTGTTGCGATAAAATCCAAAAACTACAATTTTCGAATCTTCGAAAACTTACCCGCTTTGGGCAACCCTTCCTAATTGTGTTTCATTTACTACAATTAAATACATGCATGCAGAAATATTATAAAACTATGCTGTGAGAAAAAAGAATGCTAATTTTCCTTGTAAAACTGTGCCATGTAATTATGTATTCAGTTAGCATTTTGTTAATCTTTTGCAAGATTAATACAATCTGAAATATATTTAAACCGAAAATATCACAATGAAAATTTCATTCATTAAATTTAGGCGAACTTGAAACCCTGAGCAGAACACCGAACATCTAGTACTTACAATCTAAAACTTCTTACATTTCCTCTTACAAAATCATGAAATATGCGACAACACTGTGATTTCGTAACACATTTTTACCATGTTTTGGGCGTATAAAGTAAAGGAAATATGCTTATTCAAACACAGAAATGTAAACATAGAATAAGGGAGTGAATATGATCGAGATGGAATTGGATATAAGAGTCAACAATTGAAATGTATTCGTGTGAAACCATGTATTTTGGGAATGGATTTTGAAGAGGAAGCAAGGAAAAGTATAGAAATCAATTTACGAGATTTTTTTAAAGGACACGTTTCCAATGGTGAAACATTTTTATGATGAAAAATATGTTTTAGAATGTGCTTCCATTTATACACAGAGGAATTCCTTGGTAAGCAGAGCATGATGTTTTATGATTTTTTTAAATGTCTTCAGTTAGTGGGGAAAATATTAGTATTATTAATTTTAACAGCAAAAACGTTTTTTGAGATTCATCAGGTTTTTCATTAATTTAAGAAGTGAAAATGTATAGAATTGTTTCGTTCTTACTCTTCAAAACCCGCTGTGTGTATTCGCAAATAGTTCAAGAAGACAAAAAAAATTTGCACTATGAATTTCCTTAATTCAAAATTTAGGTTCGAATTTTAATTTCAGTTTTTAATGAAATTAATTCTCTTTGGATTTAATATTATGAATATTTGTATAATGCTTCACACATTTAAAATAATATTTCAGGTTTGGAAGTTTTTTTTTTAAATTTTTTTGTAAATTGTTAAAATATTTTTAAAATTTAAATCCCAGAATACAGTACAGTCAACCCCCAGCGAGTTTTCGCGACTTATTCTCAGTGTAAAATTATTCTTCTGAATCAAATAAAAATGAAAAATAGACTTTAGAAGCGCAGCAAAGAGTTTTTATATCTATAGTGTTTCGTAATTGTAAACATAGCTCTCTTGGCTTCTTTAAGAGGTTTTCCACCTCCAGCTCAGTTACTTCCTATTCCGGGCTGATGAGTGGTAAAAAGCGAACTCGAAATTGCAGTCCTCCGATGGAGCGACTGAGCTGGAGGTGTATTTTATGAATTTCTGCCTTAGCCCTGTCTTAGGGCGGTAACTTACTGCAAAATAGCTAGGTGAATTCGTTAATATTATCATTTTCGTCTTTTCCAAAGTATTTTAAACATGCAAAAGACAGTCAAAAACGCAGGAAGTATTGGTAGCATTCTTAAGGTTCTTTAAAAAAAAAGTTTCTTTAAAAACGTAGTTGTTTTCATTTTTTCTTGAACTTATGTGAGCAGATATACAAGGTGTCCTGAAACAGACTGACTGTTTAAAAAAAATTATAACAAGTAAACGGTTAATGATAAAAACATAATTCTTGCAGAAAATTCATGTGGTGGGCCGTAAGTTGTGTTCATCAGAGTTCCAAATTTTAGTTCAAGAATTTTCCAATAGATGGCTCTGCAGATCGTAAGACCGTAAATCAAAGAAAGATAGAAAATTACATCATAGTTTTTGGAAAAATGTTTTTAAGAAACAAAATTACACAACAGTTTTTTCAAAATGCCTACCACCGGCTACAACCACATGTCGCCATCGGAGGAAAAATCGGTGAAGTTCAATTTTTCTTTCTTGACTTACTATCTGCAGCTCCATCTATTGAAAATAATTTTAATTAAAATTCCAGAGCTAAATGTTTTAGTTCAAAACTTTTCCGATAGATGGCGCTGCAGATCGGAAGACCGTAAATCAAAGAAAGATAGAAAATTACGTCATAGTTTTTTGAAAAATGTTTTTAAGAAACAAAATTACGCAACAATATTTTCAAAATGTCTACCACCGACTACAACCACATGTCGCCATCAAAGGAAAATTTGGTGAATCTCAATCCTTTGTTTTTGATTTACTATCTGCAGCAGTCGAAGATAGTACATCGCCCCCCCCCTCCAATCTTAAATGTAATATACCTTACTAATGTTTGTATTTTCTCTGTTATTAACGTGGAAAACACTGATAAAAAATTACACGCAACCCTTACTGTTGTGGATTTTTTAATTAAACAATATTAAAAATTACAATTTAATGGTAGCATTCAAATTAAGTAGAACCATGGGTAGCATCAATGGATCCATGGGGCTACGAAACGATGTACAGCAATGTTTCGTATATCTACGGCTCTCTTACCAAACATGCGTTTCGCTTGTCGCTAAAAGACATTAACGGTCGTTGTTTATGATACTTTTTGTGTTGATTGTGTTTAAAATATTTCCCGGTAGTTATAAGTTGCAAATCATTTTTATTAGCTTGGAATCAAAGTTCCTACATTTAACGATAGTAATTAATCTTTGAAGAAACTTCATCTAGGGCAGTTTTTTACGGGCTTTTCATTTAGACTAAATTAATAATTATACAAAAATTTGTTCGTGTAGAAAAGGGCAGTTTTATGACTCAAAATATGAATTTAGACCTCTTCGGGTCTTTTTAAAATTCCAAAAACCCACCTATATGAATTCCTGAGTAACAATTTACCTCTGTGCCAAATTTGGAAGAAATCCGACGAAAACTGTGGATTTGTATAAGGAACATACACATATATCCACACACCCACAAACATACATCCATTTTTATATATATAGATTTAATTTAGTGACTTATCAGGTGCAACTGTGTACTAAACATATTTTTTAGCAAATAATAAAAGAGATCAGACTTTTCAAAACAAAACTACAGCACTCATTAGTTTCACAAGATTCAATTCTGCATTCGAAACAAAAACATTATTACGAAATTGTGCAATAAAAAAAAAAAAAAATTCAGAAATCTACGATGTATATTTTATATATGAGAGAAATTGAACGAAATGAAATAGTTGTAACATATTGTTACAAATTCTGGAAATAGTAATTATTTTTATGATTTGCCGTAATCTAGCTAAATTAGGCGTTTACTAAATTATCTTTCATCTAAAATTATTGTAGCAACGTAACCTGTGAATAGTTTCTTGTAATAAATATACAGCCCCCGTACATTCGGCTGAAGTATACGGTCCCTCATTTCTGAATGATAAAATTTGTGAATGAAAAGAAACAAAATTACGGTCTACGATTATCTGGAATCTTTCTGAATATTGTGGAAACTTTTCGATGTCTATAAAAGTCGTTACGCATGATAAAAAGTCAGTTTCGAGTTAGTTTTTGCTTGTGAATCGTTGCAGAGGTACGCTGGAGAGCATTTATTGCTCTGTTTTGTGAAGCCTTTTGAGCTGCATTTTTGCTTATTTGGGTGTAAATACGTGTGTAACCCGTTGAGTTTACGGCGTTGATTGTTATTTGCTTAATTGCTGATGATTAATTTAGCAGTTGTCAACGATCTTTCATGTACATAGTGTAAATAAATTCCCTGTGTTTCTCTCAAGAACTGTGTCGTCCTTTCAAGAAAGTGGAAGTCGCACCGGAACCCTTTACAATATATTACATAGATATATAAAAATATATTAAGACGCAACAGCTATACCCAAACCACTAAACGACATGTTTAAGTTATAAAAATTACAGCAGTGAGAAAAAATCTGTTTGGAAGGATGATTTCATGATTTTTTTCCTAATTTGATGTCTGCTGAAATAAAATTGTTGCTACTAGCAGCCAACTATACTGCCGTGTGAAGGTAAACGGCAGTAACTGCAGATTTTTCGATTTTCATTTTTTTGCATTTTTGAAATCTTTATTACTATAGTTTTATGGTACAAACATTTTTATTTGGTTGCCGCAGAAAAAAAAAGCATTTTTTTTATCAATGGTAATTAGCAGTAACTGCTTTTTTAGCAACCTTTTGCGGGAAGTCGGCAGTATGTACTTACTGCTCTTTACCTACCCACGGAAGAACGAAAACTTTCTCCCGTGGTCCGGTTAAACTGCAGTAACTGCTTTTGTCGCTACATTTTGAAGGTAATTGGCAGAATGCACTTACTGTTCTTTACCTGCACACGGAAGAACGGAAACTTTCTCCCGTGAGCAGGCAAACGGCAGTAACTGCAAATTTTTTGATTTTCATGAGTTTTTTTGTCCATGATCGTTCTGCCGTGGGAGGGTGAATGGCAGTAACTGCAATTTTTTCCATTTTCTTTCTTTCTTCTTTCTTTCTTTTTTTTTTTTTTGGAGTTTTTCAAATCTATGTTTTTTCAGTCTTATGGTGCAAACAGGTTGTACCATATGCATTTGGTTAGCGCTAAATAAACGCATTTTTTTTATCAGTGGCGATTAGCAGTAACTGATATTATCGCTACATTATGCAGGTAATCAGCAGTATGTACTTACTGCTCTATACCTGCCCATAACCATTTTCTGGAGAATGGAACATAAATGAATCGCCGTCAAAACTTGAACCAAGACGCATAAACGGGTTTCGCGATTTCTTTTTAGCTCAAGTAATCGCAAACAGTAACGCCCCGATGGGAGGTCATTGTGTGACCTCTCAAAAATTTCCTTGATTTGGCAAATTTAAAGACAATATTGCATTTTTTAAAATGATTCCTAGTCGCTTCTCATTAGATATAATTATGCGTGCCGGGTCGCATTTTACCTTTCGGCAAAATTTGGGAATTACCGTCTCTCGTCCTTGAGCGAAAGAGATACTTAAAAGGGGGAGATACTTGGGGAAAATAATCATACTTTATTTTAAATAAAGTAGAAGAAAACGTTTTGTAATTTCACAGTACTCAAACATTAAAAAAAAAAAAAAACCTTTGATTCTTCATGTCCGTGTTCTAAAAACAATAAAACAAAATTATTTTTTGCTAATGTACAGTTATAGCAGATAACATACGAGTAAACACAAGTAATGCTTGGCAGACGATAAATAAACGTGTAGCAACAGAACGATTCTGTTCCATTTGTTTTGTTCTGTCGCAGACGATATTTTTCAGAATTTGTAATATATACTAAGCTGCTGCACTTTTAGTAGTTCGATGAGAGCCATTGTTAACACACGAAGCATTTCTTTCGCCTAAATTTTCATGGATATTAATTGCTTTGATGCAAAGTGCGGAAGATTAAGCGATTCGTCGTAGTTTTAAAAATGCCTAAAGAATCTTCCAGTCGCCAAGTGACGACGCAGAGACATTAAAGAGTTTTTGACAATGCCGTTTAAGCAATCAAAACATATGCCTTGTCGACTATTCGTTGTCAGTATTTGAATTTTGAGTAAATGTATTTGATTTTCATGATTTTGAACATGTTGTGACTTCCTCCAACAACAACAAATTGACTGTCATCAGCATAACTACAGATGACTTCCGTGGTTTCCCTGCATTACAAGCTCAGTGGAAACTGAAATCCATGTCAAGACGCGTACATAGAGGGCATCGTCAAATTTGAGTTTCGACGAGTTCCCGGAATCTCTTTTACAAAGTGGATCATGAAGATAATCAGTTCAAGGAATTTCATTTCCTAAAAAATAATTTTCATCTGAAGACTTCTATGTATGTGTCCCCCCCCCCCCCTTCGTCCATGATTTTGAGGAATTCCAATTAAGAAGAAACATGACAAAAGATTTAGTAGATGCGCAAAAAAATAAAAAAATAATAAAAATCTACTGAAGTTTTTTTCTATTCAGTGTTTAAAAAGGTAAAACAGAAAAATGAATTCGTTGTAGCAAGGAGTGTTTAAATCAGTAAGTATATCTGGTATCTGAGGAGGTACGTAAATGTGTTTTGGATTAAATTTATATCAAGTGGATGTCGCTCGATATCCTATTTAATTTCTGTCCTCTTTAATAATAAATTTATAACCAACATATATATATATATATATATATATATATATATATATATATATATATATATATATATATATATATATACATGTATATTTATGAATTTATTCTTATACTGGCATAAAAACATTTGTGTAAAAAAATTAATTTTATTTTATTTTTAAATTACATTTCATTTATTTATATTAAATTCATGTCAAGTGTATGCACGGTATTTATTTATTTTTTAAAATAAAATATATTATTCACATTGCAATAAATATACTTCGTAATGACATATCTACTCCGTACTATGTTGAATTTGTAATTATTGGTCATTCAATGATTGTGCAGTTACTGCTGATTACCAGTAAAAGTGCATGAAAATTACTACTGCGAAGAGCAGGTAAACGGCAGTATCTGCTTTAATTAAAATTTTGATTGCAAAATCAAAATGAAACAGACTGCTCAAAAAATACTTCAATATGAACATATAGAATAGCCTAAAATCAAATTTCAATATTTCATTGATGTTTGTGGAAAATCAAAAACGCGTTTCTTCAATTGTCTCGAAAACCCATTTTTGTAGATACTGCCGTTTACCTGCACACGGCAGTATAGTTCAAGTTAGAAGCTTGATTACATTGCCCAAATATATA
The DNA here is from genome assembly GCF_026930045.1 of Uloborus diversus. Classification (NCBI taxonomy): domain Eukaryota; kingdom Metazoa; phylum Arthropoda; class Arachnida; order Araneae; family Uloboridae; genus Uloborus; species Uloborus diversus. The sequence continues at coordinate 11,636,715 of NW_026557765.1, forward strand.
AAAATATTATTACTTTGCACAGTAAAGGTATTTTGGTAGTGCAAAGTAATGCACTACCAAATACATGCTTGACCTTAACTCAAGTTGATTTTATATTTTTATGCCCATGTGTGTTATGCCGAGTGTCCTGAAATAGATTGACTGATTTCAAAAAGTTCTAGCAGGAAAACAGTTAATGAAAAAAAAAAATCTTCCAGAAAATTCCTGTGGTAGGCCGTAAATTTTTTTCTCCAGAGTTCCAAATTTTAGTTCAATTCAAATATTACGATTATTCCGAGGAAACAGACAAACATACTAATTTTGCGTCTACACATTTGCTCAACTGTTTCTTTAATACATTCAATTTTCTTAAAAACATCAAAAGCATTCGGAAATTCTAAATGTAAAGAAAGGTCTTTATTCGAACGCAGACTATTTATTTTCGAAATGTATACATATAAATGTATACATATAAAATAAGCTGTTTGCCGCTATTGCACAGATGTACTCTCGTGGGTAATGGTAGGATCTTGAGCTGAAATTCGGACTTTGAGCAATTTTTTGGTGTTTTAGGGAGGTTTTTACCTTTTGAACTTTGGAAAATGATTGAAAACTTGTAGATTAGAATAAAAATATATATTTGTTCTTGCGCGGGAGATGTGTGAAGACCTTTAAATCAATTTTTTTCAACGGAAAAACTTGAAAAATCATGTTTTTAATGACTTATACGGTGGAAAAAAGCATTTCTAAACACCCAGCAGCGATCAAAAGTTGTGTTTTATCATCCAATTCCTCGATTTATACTAAGCATTGAGCCACATATCAGGGAAAAAATGTGATCATACTTTTTAGTTTTCAAAATCGCGACTTGGGTCCATTCTGAGCTCTGCGGCGCTTAGGGGGTTAAGAAATTCAAAATTGTAGCACCACTACAAAATAGTCGAAAAATTTTGCCGCATTTTGAGCCATAATAGAAGATCCTAGCTCAAAACCCTCGAGTTCGGTGGATTTTTGCCCACTATGCCACACTGTGCAACGGCTCTACTTGCTTAGGTATTTCCATAGCAGTAGTGGTAAAACGAAATTATAGATCACACACAGTATTTTCCACATGAACAGCCCAGAAAATATCAAAATTAGTTCGGTATCAATAATTCATTCATTATCCATGTACAAGCTTCAACAATTTAATGTTGGATGGTCCTTAAAACCAATCTACATATGTTCTTTATACTATTCCATGATTTACGTAGGATCTTTACCTAATTCGGTTCAACTAAGTTTAATTGCTGAAGGCTAACAAAGAACAAGAGTAAAAAATACTAATTTCGGAAATAAATTGCAAAATAATCATATATTTGTGCTTAGTAGCGTATCTGAAATTTGTTTTTCAAGGGGGAGGGAGATGGTCATGACGTTTCTGGCATGCACATAAGCTACCATACTAGGATTGCCAAAATGTGCTACAATTAAAGGTTGTGCACCTTTTTTTACCCGCAAAACCACACGGAAATATAATTCGACGGAATTCATACATTTTGGGAGGGTTGGAGTTTTAAGTTTGGAAAAAATGCAAATAAATATTAATTTATATTTAAACTGTTTTAAACTGCAAAAAATTGCTACGTTTTTTATATAAAAAAATTTCTTCATTTGAAATTTTATATTACCTTAACGCTCGAGTAATAGTACATCTGATGAAGCATCTTCGCCGACTAGCAATAATTTTATATCTGTTAGCAGGTATGATGCAAGTTTTGACACACAGAGATTACTAATTAAAGGCATGATGAAATATTACTCCACAAAATGAAGTTTTTTCTTCATCGTGAAATAAGTTGAAAAAAGCTGCATTCTTAAGCTAATTAAAAAGCTAAGTTCGATAACTGCTATTGTAAACAATGGAAAAATATTGGAAGTTTGTAGCTATCATTAAGCATTTCAACCGTCATTGAAGAAGTGCTGTGAGATATGAATGGAAAATTATCACTATAATAGCTTAAACTCTCTTAAACAGTATAGGGATAAGGTGAAACACTTTGTATCTCAAGTGTAACCACATTGGACGATTAAGTTCTGTAAATGTATGTGAGATATAACTATTTTCGATATCGATAGCTTTATGTTACTTTATGTTACTTGCTCAAGGTTGGTTTCACTCACAAATGTAATTCTTCTTGCTGCTGGGAGGGGGACTAAGAACAGTATTTAGACAAAAGTTTTGAATTAAATTTATGCATTAGAAAAATTTGAATCATTTAAGTTTTAAATTTTTAAACTACGTTTCGAAACGTGAAATACATTTCGTTTGCTTTTAAGCTGTGGATAAGGGGAACAAAATATGCAACAAGATTCTGTAAAATGTAAACAAAAAATTTGTCTATTATACAGTTGTAAGTGCAAACAAGACATTTATTTTTAAAAAAATTTCACGGCCTGCAAATAATTAAAAAACAAAATCTAACACGGATAGTGACCAAAATGCACACACCTACTTTTTTCTCTATGACGCAGTTTAATTGACTGTTTTAAATAGTTCGTTCAATAACTTCACGTCCACCTACTTCCATTTTTAATGTTTTACATACCTTAAAATAATGACTGCAATGTAGTCAGTGGACCCATTCCCACCCCTCACGACGATTGTATCCCTCTAAATTAAAAATTTGATGCTTTCTAAGGAATACTCTGTCTAAAGCAACAAACTTAAATACGTGTTCTCTCTACCTGCATACGAGTGAGATATCATGTATAACATTTACGGCAAGTATTAGGTCTTAAAAATTTGAACTAGAACTTAAATCTTGACAAATTTTAAATCTTTACAAGACATTAATATTACTGTCTAACTGTCATTTTTACCTACGAAAATAGAAATTTGACATCAACATAAGAACATAAAATGTTGACGTGCGTCTTTTTAGGCAAGTTACACTTATCCAATTTTACTCTATGGCATGGCACTAAATCACCACGGCAAGAGCGAGCAGACACATTTGGTAAAGTTTTTTTATAGTAAGCAAACTTTTTCTGCGAAATGTGCTTGCCTGAAAACATACAAAATAACCTACCACTTGATACTCAAAATCACATCACTTCATTCTCAAAAACACCGCCAAAAAATCTGTAAAACGGAGTGTTATCGTCTGTTAACAACGCTGATTGAATTCTTTATTTTCTGTACGGTGGACTATTTGTTTCGCTTTTGGACATTGAGGATGATTTTAAATTAATCTGAAAATATTGTAACCGTGTCCAAGCAGACTATTTTGTGTATAGTTGTGCCTGATAATAGGGATTGACTTTTTTTTTTGGTAAGCTCACGACTCTTTCTAAGGAAACATTCAATGATTTATTTCCGAATAAAATGTATGTGAAAAGTACTGTTGAATTTTTTGATGTATTGGGGAAAACAAAACCTACAAAGGCGTCACAACGCTTTTCTTTCGAAGCATCACGTAAGAGGTTGTCCCACAAGATGTGCAAAAGACAATCATTTGTCTTTGAATTAAGACAATTTATGTACCGCCCGTCTGATTCAACCTCAGACGACGTACCAGTGGACACTACAGAGCCCAAACAATATTCCTCATACTTTTTTGCTTTAAGTTCATGCTACCTTTTCGGCAAATGCTTGATTTTCTGTGTTATTTAAAGTATTTTGAAGATTTGAGCCTAGAAAGCGTTGTGAATGTATTTTTTACGCCTATTTAGATAGAATTCATTCAATTGATTATCCAAAAGATATGTTGCATTAAATAGCACCCGGGCAACGCCGGGTAGTAAGCTAGTCAGAAATAAAAAAAAGGAAAGTGACTTCGTAAAATGTAAAATTACGCTGTTAAATATTTATGAGCTTAAAGAAAGTGTAGAAATGAGTTGCAGAGCTTTAACGGTACTACGAGAAACAAAGACGTTAATTTTTATTTCGATAAAAATTACTTACAAATATTGAACATACGCTTGTATCTATGACATACAACTTCTAAAAACCCGCTCGCCTTTAATTTTAAAAATCTAACGAAGAACCCAAAACCGAGGTTGAAAGTTCATGCAAATCCGAATGAAGACAAAAATATCTGCATGTTAAGTAAATGCAGGTCATTTACAAAGAAATAACTCTGTAAATCTATTTTAACTTTAGGATTCTGAAAGAATCTTTCCAAACGCGCTTGTCTGAGCACATTCGTAATAGCTCAAGCATGGTAACATCCTGAAAAGTATCACGCTTGTTATCAAGTACCTTAGTTGAGATCCATAAATGTTAAGAAGATACTGAAACGAGACAAATAAAAGTTAAATGCGGGAGTTGAATGTTTCAGTATAAATAGACCTAACCTTTGGTATTTCTGAGTTATGTGCTTCAAAACTACATTCCCCTATGATACTGTTTATAATTATTTAAGAGCATAGAGGAAAAACAAACACATTTCTTTTCAATTTTTACTTTCTTTACAGAAAAAGAAGTATTGTATTGGCGGAAAAATTTTCACTTAAAAATCGACCTTAATTTCCATTTTGCTCACCCCCGAATGAATGCTGAGTTCTTTTTTTTTTCGACTCGACCACACGTGGATAAGTGCCTAAGAACGTACAGACACGCGAAATATCCATTTTGACGATTACCGAGTTAGTTACAACGAGTTTTCTCGTGACGTCTGTATGCACAAAGGTATGTATGTAAGTATGTGCGTATGTATGTCGCGTAACTCATTAACGGTATTTCTTAGAAAGTTGAAATTTGGTAAGTAGTCTGACTCCCTGTGGGGTCTAATTGTGCACCTCTCCTTTCGGTTGCATTCGCGTGTTTCTAAAGGGATCTTTTGCCCCTTTTGGGGGGAAATCATTGTTGATTTCGATGTAAACTCAAGAGGTGTTACAATTTGGCGGACACTTGGCAATGTATCGCCAGTCTTTTGGTCGCCAAGTTTTGTCGCCAACGTGGGGACAAATTTGGCGATATTTTTAAAAATCTGGTTTCAATTTGGCCACTGTTGGTTATATATAGAGAGTAAACTATTGAATCACATTAAAATTGCCAATGATGGGAAAATGACATTAAATTGGAGTAAAAGGAAGTCATGTGATGCACACATCAGCTCGCTTTTCGTAAAGCATAGTGGTTCAAGTATTTCGCATAAAGGTCAAATTATAGCTTGCTTTGCTTTTTATTCATAGTGAAAAATATTAAAACAGTACTCTTTTTCGGTTCAAAACGTTATTCAAAACTTTAAAGAAAAGCATCCAATGATGTAATCATTAAAATTAGTTAAAAGATCAATAGTATACTGAATGCGAATGAATATTTTTATGGCTTACTGTCATAATCAATCCATTTCTCAACCTGGCTGACACAACCTGTTTCAAGCGGGGGAGGGGGTCTATGAGAAACATCCTCTTATTAAACAAAGATTTTAAAATACAAGCAAGCACAACATAGATCACTTTTTACAAATAATAAGAACGTTGAACAATATACTAATAGTTAATTTTTTAAGGGGGTCCGGTTCACAAAAATTGTCAAATTTTGCAACTTTTTTTTTAATCAATTAAAAAAAACTATTCCGTTTTTTCCTGCTTAAAAGGACATTTGAATCTTGTTTCTATCCTAATTATATAATTATTTTTATAAAATATATATATAATTAATTTTGATGCATGCATTTAATTAATATTATTTTGTACTTTGAAACTTTATACGCGTTTTTCTCCATGATGCATTTTTTCCCGATTTTTTGCATTCAAACTCTTGTAAGTCATTAACTGATAAAGATGAAGTATTGAAATTTGGAACATAATCTTTTTCAAACAGTTTACTTTATTTTTCATTCGGGAAATTTGAAAAAAAAAAAAAAAAATGTTTACTGCAAAAATGTGATTTAAAAAGAAAAAAAATCTTAGAATTTTTCGAAATTTTCTTCAAATAGTTTATATTTTTTAACTGAATTAAATATTTTTTAGATCACAGAATAAATATTAAAGTTTGGATATTTGTGCATACTTTTTTCAAAAAAAAAATTTGAAAATTGACCTAGAATATTTTGAGTTTTTTTAACGATTTGAAGCAACCCTATATTTTTTTACATAAATTTTATTTAATGAAAAAACTTTTTTTTTTCATCATTTATGTTATGAGTTTGCTGTGTAAATAGAAGGTGAATAAGTGCAAAAAATTTCAAAACTCTATAAACTGATTAATAAGATTTATTTCAAAATGTGTCCCGGACCTCCTTAAAGTAATATTTAATCGATCATTGTTTTACAGTTACAAGTTATAAGAGACAATTGGCTGTAAATTGTGTCAAAGCGCATCAAATCTAATCAAGGACCAATTACATTTACATAGTCGTTAAAAGCGGATGCCAGTTGGTCAGTTATCCACTGCTTGTCAACGAAGCAGTTTTAATTAAACTACATCAAACCATCAGCATTGAAGATAAATAAATACCTTTGTGCTGAATAGTAAAGTCAGACAAAACAACGTAAGTAGAAGCACAAATTTGTGTGCTTCTACTTACGTTGTTTTGTCTGACTTTACATCAGCATTGAGTTTCTTTATATTACACTAGTGGCACCCGCACGGCTTTGCCAGTAGTAGAAAATTAAAAGGTCTTTTGGTTCGCCTGTATATTTACAAATAATGTATGATGAATTTCTCGCCAATAGGTTTGCCCATGTCACGGCTCCGCGTTATGATAACTTGGTAATTTACTCGTCCATGTTATGATAATTTTGCTCGAGAAAATGTTCTTAAAATTGGAGTAGAGAAAGAACAAAATCGAATTTTTGAAAAATCGCTTTCAGGTGCACACCCCCATGCTACAAAATAATTCTGTGCCAAATTTCATGAAAATCGGCAGGACGGTCTAGGCGCTATGCGTGTCACAGAGATCCTGCCAGACAGAGATCCGGACAGAGAGAGATCCAGAGAGAGAGAGATTTTCAACTTTATTATTAGTAAAGATACAAAACTAATGAACTTACAATAACTGGCATTTTTCAAACTCGTTAATCATTTCTAGATTCAAAAATCTATTGGAGCTTTTGAGAAGCTCAAAATCTCCAATCCGCTGTCCTACAAAAACTAGCTAATATTCAAAACTCACACTGCCCGAGCAATACAAGTCAGGAAGATCGTGAGGAATGGACGGCTGGAGGAATGGGACAGCTGCATTAGTATGCGGAAATAGAATGTGAAACTATGTCTAAGTTACGTGAAATACACCTCCAACTCAATCAATTCCAGCAGAGGACTGCATTTTCGTGCTTATTAGCACTCATCAGCCCGGCTTAGGAAGTGAGCTGGAGGTGGAAAACCTCTTGAGGAAGCCAAGAGTGCCAAACTGGTAGCTAATACAGAATTAGCACTGACCAGACGAGCGACCGAAGCAATGGTTCGGATCACCTCGAAGACTGAAGGCAAAACATAAGCACGAAACTGCAGTCCTCGGCTGGAATCGATTGAGTTGGCGGTGTATTCCACGTATTTCTGCCTTAGCCCTGGCTATAAGGCGGTAACTTACTGAAATGTCTTACTTGTCCAGTATGGGAGCTCTTAACCTTTCATTCTCTACGCGCCCCTTTGAGCACTGATGCCTCCCCCCCCTCTCCTCATCAAATTAACATATATGTGATCAATTCAAAATCATAATCAAAATTTAAAACTGAATCCAGTTGAGACATAATCCAATTTTCAATTTGTGGTTGTAGGTCAAATGGACCCGTTGAATTCTCCAAATGCTACCTGGAATCATTCAAAAAAGTAAAGAAATTTAAATTTGGTCTGACTTTATGCAAACTACAGAACAAAAGTGTAATTTAAACCGAAATTTAAGTGTTTCCATTTCCCCCAGAGTCAATATTTTTGTGACCAATGGAAACACCTAAATTAGCACATAAAAATAGCTGAAAAAGTGAAATTCATGTATAAATATATTTTGTAACTTTCCACAAGACACATAAAACTGGTTAAAACAAGTTATTTCGCGCTTGTGGACCGGCTCTAGCGGAAAACGTAAAATCACTTAACAGTTTTTTTTTTTTGAGCAATCACGATTGCTTATTGTTCTCACTTGACTGTTTTTGACGTTCCTTTGATTTTTCCCACCGCCACCCTCTGCAGCATCACCGTCGACCGGGTCCTCACGATGCTGCTCCTATAGCGAAAGCCGTCTCCAGGTTGCATCCATGTCCTACACACACGCGCATACATACACAACTACACACACACACAAACACATACACATACACACATACAAACACATACACACACGCATACATACACACATACACACACAAAAACATACACACACATACACACAACTACCCACACATACAATCACATACACACACAAAAACATACACACACACATACACACAACTACCTACACACACATTCATACACACAACTACCCACACACTTATGCCAGCACTCAGACACAAACATACATGCCTACACACATATACACATACCCTCTACACACAAACACACATACCCCCACACAATAAAACACACGCCTACATACACACAATCGTGATTGCGAAAAACAGAATTTGAATTCAAGATGTAAAAATTCAAATTATTTTTTTTTTTTCGTGTCATCATCAAACAATGATGAGTCTACACGTGACTCTTATGCGGAAACATGCGAAACTCTCTGAATATTTACTATTTATTAATTCATTTTCCTTCATCAATTGCTACAAATGTGGTAATAGAGTTTTTTTTCCCTTTTACTCCATTGGTCATTTTACCCCAACTGAACCTATCCCAAGAAAAGCATTGTAATCGTTCCTGTTGCTTATTTGTCTAAAAAGTTACTATCATTTAATCGGTTACAGAAGGGAAGCGGATTTTTTTTGAATGAAATATCTTTTATTGAAAGATATTCAATTCTTTTATAACCTACTAGTGGCCTCCGCACGGCTTTGCCCGTAGTAGAAAATTAAAAAGTCTTTTGGTTTGCCTGGTATATTTACAAATAATGTATGGATGAATTTCTCGCCAATTGGCTTGCGCACGTTAAGGCTCCGCGTTATGATAACTTGGTAATTTACTCGTCTATTTATGGCAATTTTGCTCGGGAAAATGTTCTTAAAATTGGAATAGAAAAAGAACAAAATCGAATTTTCGAAAATTCGCTTCGAGGTGCACAACCCCATGCTACAAACTAATTATGTGCAAAATTTCATGAAAATCGACCGAACGATCTAGGTGCTATGCGCATCACATAGATCCGGACAGAAATCCAGACACAGAGACTTTCAGCTTTATTATTAGTAATAATAATAAGGATGCTTTTTGCAATGATGATTGTTATAACTTATTTGCCCATTTTACTTCCTTTTACAAAAAAGGAACTATTGTATTCGCGAAAAAAATTTCACTCAAAAATTGGCCTTAATTTCCATTTTTCTCACCCCCGAATGAATGTTGAGATTTTTTTTTCGACCCGACCACACGTGGATAAATGCCTACGAAAGTATAGACTCGCGAAATATCCATTTTGAGGCTTCCCGAGTTAATTACAACGAGTTTTCTCGTGACGTCCGTATGTATGTGCATATGTGTGTATGTATGTCGCATAACGCAAACACGGTATGTTCTAGAAAGTTGAAATTTGGTACATATACTCTTAGTGGGATCTAGTTGTGCACCTTCCCTTTTGGTTGCATTCGGATGTTCCTAAAGGGGTCTTTTGCCTCTTTTTGGGGGGGGGGGGGAAATCATTGTTAATTTCGATGGAAACTCAAGTTGTGTTATAATTTGTCGGACACTTGGCGATATATCGCCAGTCATTTGGTCGCCAAGTTTTGTCGCCAACATGGCGACAAATTTGGTGGATTTTTTTTTGTTTTTTTTTCCTTTTAAATTTGGTTTTAATTTGGCCACTGTTGGTGACATTTAGAGAGTAAACAATTGAATCACATTAAAATTGCCAATAATGGGGAAATGACATTAAATTGGAGTAAAAGGAAGTCATGTGATGCACACATCAGCTCGTTTTTTTATCCTCGAAGACTGATTTTTTTTTTTTTTTTAATTATGAAACATATCTTTTTGAATGCATGGCAAAACGAGCTGATGTGTGCATCACATGACTTCCTTTTACTCCAATTTAATTGGCATTTGCCCATTACTGGCAATTTTAATGTGATTCAATAGTTTACTCTCTAAATATCGCCAACAGTGACCAAATTGAAACAGATTTAAAAAAAAAAAAATCACCAAATTTTTCGCAATTTTGTCACCAAGTTGGCGACAAAACTTGGCGACCAAAAGACTGGCGATATATCGCAAAGTGTCCGCCAAATTATAACACCACTTGAGTTTACATCGAAATCAACAATGATTTCCCCCCACAAAAGGGGCAAAAGATCCCTTTAGAAACACGCGAATGCAAGCAAAAGGAGAGGTGCACAATTAGATCCCACAGGGAGTCAGTCTACTTACCAAATTTCAACTTTCTAAGAAATACCGTTAATGAGTTACGCGACATACATACGCACATACATACCTTTTCACATACAGACGTCACGAGAAAACTCGTTGTAACTAACTCGGTAATCGTCAAAATGGATATTTCGCGTGTCTTTACGTTCTTAGGCACTTATCCACGTGTGGTCGAGTCGAAAAAAAAAAAAAAAAAAACTCAGCATTCATTCGGGGGTGAGCAAAATGGAAATTAAGGTCGATTTTTAAGTGAAAATTTTTTCGCCAATACAATACTTCTTTTTCTGTAAAGGAAGTAAAAATTGAAAAGAAATGTGTTTGTTTTTCCTCTATGCTCTTAAATAATTATAAATAGTATCATAGGGGAATGTAATTTTGCACATAACTCAGAAATACCAAAGGTTAGGTCTATTTATACTGAAACATTCAACTCCCGCATTTAACTTTTATTTGTCTCGTTTCAGTATCTTCTTAACATTTATGGATCTCAACTAAGGTACTTGATAACAAGCGTGATACTTTTCAGGATGTTACCATGCTTGAGCTATTACGAATGTGCTCAGACAAGCGCGTTTGGAAAGATTCTTTCAGAATCCTAAAGTTAAAATAGATTTACAGAGTTATTTCTTTGTAAATGACCTGCATTTACTTAACATGCAGATATTTTTGTCTTCATTCGGATTTGCATGAACTTTAAACCTCGGTTTTAGGTTCTTCGTTAGATTTTTAAAATTAAAGGCGAGCGGGTTTTTAGAAGTTGTATGTCATAGATACAAGCGTATGTTCAATATTTGTAAGTAATTTTTATCGAAATAAAAATTAACGTCTTTGTTTCTCGTAGTACCGTTAAAGCTTTGCAACTCATTTCTACACTTTCTTTAAGCTCATAAATATTTAACAGCGTAATTTTACATTTTACGAAGTCACTTTTCCTTTTTTTATTTCTGACTAGCTTACTACCCGGCGTTGCCCGGGTGCTATTTAATGCAACATATCTTTTGGATAATCAATTGAATGAATTCTATCTAAATAGGCGTAAAAAATACATTCACAACGCTTTCTAGGCTCAAATCTTCAAAATACTTTAAATAACACAGAAAATCAAGCATTTGCCGAAAAGGTAGCATGAACTTAAAGCAAAAAAGTATGAGGAATATTGTTTGGGCTCTGTAGTGTCCACTGGTACGTCGTCTGAGGTTGAATCAGACGGGCGGTACATAAATTGTCTTAATTCAAAGACAAATGATTGTCTTTTGCACATCTTGTGGGACAACCTCTTACGTGATGCTTCGAAAGAAAAGCGTTGTGACGCCTTTGTAGGTTTTGTTTTCCCCAATACATCAAAAAATGCAACAGTACTTTTCACATACATTTTATTCGGAAATAAATCATTGAATGTTTCCTTAGAAAGAGTCGTGAGCTTACCAAAAAAAAAAAAAGTCAAACCCTATTATCAGGCACAACTATATACAAAATAGTCTGCTTTCTAGGACATTTCGTTCTTGAGTTATGCGACATACATACACACATACATACGTGCATACAGACGTCACGAGAAAACTCATTGTAGTTAACTCGGCGATCGTCAAAATGGATATTTCGGGTGTCTGTACGTTCCTAGGCACATATCCTTGTGTAGTCGGGTTGAAAAAAAATCTCAACATTCATTCGGGGGTGAGCAAAATGGAAATTAAGGCCGATTTTTGGGTGAAATTTTTTTCGCGAATACAATACTTCCTTTTTCGTAAAAGGAAGTAAAAAATCAAAGGTTTCGTGTATAAAGATTTAAAGTAGATTTTAAAGCACAACAAATCTAACCAAGTGACTTGAATACACAAGCTTTATATATTTTTGATGAATTAGTGGACGAAAATCTGAAACAATATTTTTCTTCCAGCAAGAAAAACATCGTAAGAAAACGTCTTATCTACTTGAAGTAAGTAATCTTTGCAAATACAGGTTTCTCTTTATAAATAAATGAACAGAGTACTTCTCTTCATCTGCAGTCCATTGTATTTATGCATTTTTCTGTTTCTTTTAGATTAAAACGAGCTGATGTGTGCATCACATGACTTCCTTTTACTCCAATTTAATGTCATTTTCACATTATTAGCAGTTTTAATAGGATTCAATAGTTTATTCTCTAAATATCCCCAACAATGGCCAAATTAAAACCTGATTTAAAAATTAAAAAAAAAAATGAATTTTGACATTTGGAACTCAAATTATGTTTTTCGCAATCACGACTGTGTGTGTATGCAGGCGTGTGTGTTTGTGTCTGTGTGCAGGTATGAGTGTGTGGATAGTTGTGTGTATGAGTGTTTGTGGTAGGGGGGATGTTTATGTGTGTGTAGGCATATGTGTTTGTGTCTGTGTGCAGGCATGAGTGTGTGGGTACTTGTGTGTAGGTGTGTGTGTATGTGTAGGTGTCTGTATGTATGCGTGTGTGTATGTGTTTGTGTTTGTGTATGTGTGTAGGTGTATGTATGTGTGTGTATGTGTTTGTTTGTACGTGCGTGTATGTATGCGTGTAAGTGTAGGATATTGATGCAACCTGGAGACGGCTTTCGCTAGAGGAGCAGCATCGTGAGGAGCCGGTCGACGGTGATGCTGCAGAGGGTGCTGGCGGGAAAATAAAATGATAGCACATCAAAACAGTCAAATGAAAGCAATAAACAATCGTGATTGCTCACAAATCGCCAAATGTGTCGCCAAGTTGGTGACAAAACTTGGCGAGCAAAAGATTATTGATATATCGCCAAGTGTCCGCCAAATTATAACACCACTTGAGATTACAACGAAATTAACAATGATTTCCCCCCAAAAAGGGGCAAAAGACCCCCTTTGGAGCATCCGAATGCAACCAAAAAGGAGATGCACAACTAGACCCCACTAGGAGTCTACGTACCAAATTTAAACTTTCTAGGACATTCCGTTCTTGAGTTATGCGACATACATACACACATACGCACATACATACGTGCATACAGACGTCACGAGCTGTAATTAACTCGGGGATCGTCAAAATGGATATTTCGGGTGTCTGTACGTTCCTAGGCACATATCCACGTGTGGTCGGGTTGAAAAAAAAACTCAACATTCATTTGGGGGCGAGCAAAATGGAAATTAAGGCCGATTTTTGGGTGAAATTTTTTTCGCGAATACAAAACTTCCTCTTGTGTAAAAGGAAGTAAAAAAAGATCTTTCGAAGAAATATTATTAGTGAAATGCGTTTTCTTCTGAAAGGGCTCCATATCATATGTTTTCTACAGAAATTGATTTGCATTAGATTTATAACTTTAAAATTTAAGAGAAACTGAAAAACCGCGGCTTTAACGTTCGGAGAATTTTCAACAAAAGTCTGAAAAAATCTTCTTTAATGAATCTGAAATCAAAAATTATGTCTCTTTCTCAATCATATCTCCTTTCAGCTGGAAAAATATCGTTTTTTCCCTACCGAAGTGAAATTTAATTTGATTGGTCAAAGAAAAAATGCGATTCTTCGAAGTTGATTCAATGTTTTACTGAAGATTAATTACACTGCTGTGCGTAAAACTTCTTTTGACACTATTTCTATCGATTCATGCGTAAAATGACCTCCTGAGTTCAAAAATATGACCCCGTTTACCCCTTCATCGAACGTTTTCTGGAAAAAGCCACCCTTCCTCCTCCCAACGTTATTTTCTTTTCATTATATTAAACGCATGATGTTGATTTTGAGAGGAAATTAATATAATTTTTTTAGTTAAATTTCTTTTGACACTATTTCTATCGATTCATGCGTAAAATGACCTCCCGAGTTCAAAAATATGACCCCGTTTACCCCTTCATCGAACGTTTTCTGGAAAAAGCCACCCTTCCTCCTCCCAACGTTATTTTATTTTCATTATATTAAACGCATGATGTTGATTTTGAGAGGAAATTAATATAATTTTTAATGTTAAATTTCTTTTGACACTATTTCTATCGATTCATGCGTAAAATGACCTCCTGATTTCAAATATGACCCCGTTTACCTCTTCATCAAACGTTTTCTGGAAAAAGCCACCCTTCCTCCTCCCAACGTTATTTTATTTTCATTATATTAAACGCATGATGTTGATTTTGAGAGGAAATTAATATAATTTTTAATGTTAAATTTCTTTTGACACTATTTCTATCGATTCATGCGTAAAATGACCTCCTGATTTCAAATATGACCCCGTTTACCCCCTTCATCAAACGTTTTCTGGAAAAAGCCACCCTTCCTCCTCCCAACGTTATTTTATTTTCATTATATTAAACGCATGATGTTGATTTTGAGAGGAAATTAATATAATTTTTAATGTTAAATTTCTTTTGACACTATTTCTATCGATTCATGCGTAAAATGACCTCCTGATTTCAAATATGACCCCGTTTACCCCTTCATCAAACGTTTTCTGGAAAAAGCCACCCTTCCTCCTCCCAACGTTATTTTCTTTTCATTATATTAAACGCATGATGTTTGATTTTGAGAGGAAATTAATATAATTTTTTTAGTTAAATTTCTTTTGACACTATTTCTATCGATTCATGCGTAAAATGACCTCCTGAGTTCAAAAATATGACCCCGTTTACCCCTTCATCGATCGTTTTCTGGAAAAAGCCACCCTTCCTCCTCCCAAAGTTATTTTCTTTTCATTATATTAAACGCATAATGTTGATTTTGAGAGGAAATTAATATAATTTTTAATGTTAAATTTCTTTTGACACTATTTCTATCGATTCATGCGTAAAATGACCTCCTGATTTCAAATATGACCCCGTTTACCCCTTCATCGAACGTTTTCTGCAAAAAGCCACCCTTCCTCCTCCCAACGTTATTTTCTTTTCATTATATTAAACGCTTGATGTTTGATTTTGAGAGGAAATTAATATATATTTTAATGTTAAATTTCTTTTGAAGGTTTAGACATGGGGAAAAAAAAATAAGAACATTAAAGCTTATAGAAAGGAAGGTGACTTTGGGATGATATTTTCCCTAAAATATAGTAAGAGCATTAGAAACTACAGTAAAGCACCGTTTAGACGTTTGTCTTTTATACGTTTTTATCAATTGTACGTTTTTAAAATTCGTTCCTGCAAAGTCTAATACACATTAACCTATACCTATTATACGTTTTTTCGTTTGTACGCTTTTTTTCATACAGTGCCTTCAAAAACGTATAAACGGTGCTTCACTGTAATTTCTCATATTTTCGACTGGAAAGACCATGTGCTGCGTCACTACTGTAAATGCCACATTGTTATTGTCCGTTTTCCACGAGAAGGCACTCGACCCCGCCTTTGTCACGTGGTATCCTATGATTCTATTTTGCTGTTTTCCGCAGAAGGCATATTCGGATCATAGCATTGTGCCGTAAAAGCAGCGGCTTTTAAAATGGATAATGACGAAACTAGCAACAGACAAGTGACGTAAATGACCCTAAGGCTTTTTCTGCGCATTAAAATGCACGCCAAAGTTAAGGTTGTCTCATTTACAAGCACGGGGATATGTTTACTGATCGCCCTCGCGTAAAATTGAACTCTGCGTTCGAGAAGGCGGGACGAAGTGCCTTCTCGTGGAAAACGGACAATAATAATGTGTAGGTTGGAGAAAAAAATAAGAATAAATAAATAAAAAAAAATAAAAAAACAATAATCCTGAAATCGTAGCAAATTTCATACCGGTTACATTGCAGATCTTCAGTAAAAGGATCTAAAATTTGAATTATATTTACTCAAGTTACATCTTTACTCTTTACTAATAATAAAGCTGAAAGTCTCTCTGTCCGGAGGATGTCTGTAGGATGTCTGGATCTCTGTAACGCGCATAGCGCCTAGACCGTTCGGCTCATTTTCATGAAATTTGGCACAAACTTAGTTTGTAGCATGGGGGTGTGCACCTGAAGCGATTTTTTGAAAATTCGATTTTGTTCTCTTTCTATTCCAATTTTAAGAACAAAAATATCATAAGATGGACGAGTAAATTACGAAATTATCATAATGTGGAACTGTGACATGGATACAAGCCAGTTGGCGAGATACGAAATTATCATAACGTGGAATCGTAACATGGACACAAGCCAATTGCCGAGATACGAAATCATTATAACGTGGAACCGTAACATGGGTACAAGCCAATTGGCGAGAAAATTCACCATACATTATTTGTAAATATACAGGCAAACCAAAAGACCTTTTAACTTTTTTATTACGGGCAAAGACGTGCGGTTACCACTAGTTCGTAATAAATTACAATATATATTCTCAAACCTAATTAATTATATTTGCGAACGCATTTTGAATAAATAATATTCATAGAGCTTATGTCTTTACTCAAGACCTGAAATGGTGCATTCTCGAAGTGCGACACTTCTGAGATTTTATTCGATGTACTTTTTTTACTCACGAGCAAAATTTAGTTTTTTGCTCGACACTTAGAAGACCTCTGCTTTTACTCAGGTTTTACTGACTTTTTTCCTCGGGTCACATGCTTTAAAAGATATTTGGAAAACCTTGTGAGGAAAAACAGAAAAATATATCAGTTTTAATGGTTTTTATTAAATATGTTTCAAAACTACTTATGGCTAAAAATGCTGGGGTGACCACCTATGGGAGGGGGGCATAGCGTGATTGAATTTTTTTTTGGGGGGGAGGGGGAATGTTTCTTTTTTTTGGGGGCTTTCACTTTAGGGGGTTTTCTGGCAGGGGGAAGTTGCGCCATGGCTCTTGGGAAAAGATGGACGCCCCTAAAAAATGACTGCGAAATTCTCGAAAATTAAAAAAAAAAAAAAAAGAATGAAGCTCTTTCCAGGAAGTAGTAGGAGATGGAAAACACTAGTCACATGTTTGGATTCAAGAGTTCATTTTACGTAAAACCAACAGGACTGTTATCGAAAGCATGACTTGTTTTTCTTCCTTATTTTACATGAAAGAAAGATTCTAACTATCTTTTTGGATTTCCGTTATTCTCTTAATTGCATATTACTATCTTAAAATATATTGATTCACTAGCGGTACCCGCACGGTTTTGCCCGTAGTAGAAAATTGTAAGGTCATTTGGTTCCCCTGTGTATTTACAAATAATGGATAATGAATTTCTCGCAAATTCGCTGCGTTCATTTGCTCGCCCATGTTACGGTTCCACGTTATGACAATTTGGTAATTTACTCCTCCACGTTATGATAATTTGCAAGGTTAAAAGGTTCTTAAAATTGGAATAGAAAGAGTACAAAATCGAATTTTTGAAAAATCGCTTCGAGGCGCACATCTCCATGCTACGAACTAATTTTTTGAAAAATTTCATGAAAATCTGCCGAACGGTCTAGGCGCTATGCGCGTCACAGAGATCCGGACAGAAATCTAGACAGAGATCCAGACAGAGAGACTTTCAGCTTTATTATTAGTAGAGATTATAAACTGACAAATGTCTTCTTCCAGATACTCATATCAAAAAAACCCTTCTTGTAAAAAGCATCCATAAAGATGAATGTAATTAATTTTTTGACTCAATTCCTCCATTTTAAGTATTTCAATGCATATTATTTGCTTTTATCTTAAACAAAATATTTTTCTTCCAATTATTAAATGTTTTAATTAAAATTTATAATTGTTTTTGTAATCATAGAAACTAGCGATAGAAATTTCATATTGAAACAAGTAATTAAAATGAATTCCTAAATTAAGGAAAAAATGCATCGTGACACTTTAATTGCTTTATGCTTCAAGGTGTTTTACTTTTCTATAAAACATTTAGAGGAAGGAATTGCGATGTCTTTTCTCTCTGGGGAAAGTTAAATTTTAATTTATTACAAAAGTATTTATAATTATTTTTATTTTTAAAAACATAATTGTAAAAACCAGTTGTTTTCAGTCTAAGGTAGACAGTTAGTAACTAATTGCAAGATTTAACGATCTGATCGACAGTTTTAATTGAAAAGTAAATTTTTCTGCTCACCAACAAATTGCATTTTTTTATTAAGTTACTTTAACTTTCACTTTACCTGTCACAGTTGATCAAAAATATTTATTTAAAAATTCTTTTTAGTTTGCACGAAACTGAAGAGATACAATTATAATAAGTCTTGTACTAGAATATTTTTAAAAATTTCTAATAGCAAATTTGAATGCTCAAATACCAGTGAAAAATTATACCCCCTCTTATGAGCAAAGTGAAACTTAGAATGTTATTATCCTGCTTTTTTATTTAAATTACTAGCTGCGTCGCCCAGCTTTGTACGGTCTACCTCGAAAATAAAAGTTTTGTCAATTGATGAGTGTTCAACAATCAGTCTTGATCAAAAAAAAAAAAAAAAAAAGTAAGACAGATCGCGGAAAAGTAACCAAAAAGGAAAAATTTTAAATCTCGCGATTACAGGAAAAGACTCAAAACAAAAATTTGAACTTAGTTTGTTCATATTTGAGAAAAAAATGGCAACAGATCTTTCTGTTCTAGGATTTTTTTCACTCTACAAATTTTAATGAAAGCACTGTTCGGCAAAAGATTTCTAATTGAGGACTTACCTACATTTATCCATGAAAGTAGTTGAAAACAGTTATAATTTACGTTCTAATAACTTTGGAACATTGGAACAAATTTTATCTGCAGCAGAAAAATCAGGGGTTTTTATGGATATCTTAATCTAACTTTTGCGAGCATTTTTTCTCCCTCATATTATAAAAAAACACCATTTTTGGGTCCTAAAATTAAAATTCGAACGGTTCGGTTCTTTTCTGGCGTTCGAAGAAACCCCTACGTTCCTTCTCGGGTGCCCAAGTACCTCCCTGCCAAATTCGATCGAGATCCAACGCAAACTGGATTTGTTTAGGGAACGTATATACACACATACATATATATTCTTTGTTTTATTTACATAGATTTTCTAGGAATGAATGCATAAACGAAGGAAAAAATAAATTAGTGACATAAATGAATGAATGAACAAATTATCACATGATGGATAAGTAATGAGAGTGATAAAAGGAGCGACGGTTTAAAAGACTTTTTAATGAATTAATAAGAGAATGAATGAAGAAATGAATGGAAAATGAATGTATAAAGAAATGAAATGAACTTTTACTTTAATCCAATTACGTTAGTGTGCAATGTGTAAATAATTTACAAATGGTACTTAATATTTTAAATCAAAATATGCCGAGTATGAAAATGTTAAATATTGCCCCGAAAATGTAATTTTTCCTTAATTATTTTATAAAATTTTTATAATAAGAACATTGTTATTTTACAAAACTGAAAAGTGTGTGGTGCACTAAAAACCAGTATCAGCATAGTTGTTTGTATTACCATGTACTTTAATATTCAGAGTCAACAATTAAATTAATCAATTTCGTTCTATTAAAGACACAATGAATTACTACTGTTTGTATAGAGATTTAATATGTTGTACAAACTGAAATTGGTAGTCAAAAATAACTTTCATTTAACGAATTTTTAACACATACAAGTTTTTAACCGAGAGATATATTTTCCAGAACTAGAAAAACACTGTTGTTCAAAAACATTTCATTTAAGAATATTACTTTTGGTTTTCTTTTTCTTTCGAAAGTAATAATCATTTGGAAAAAAATGTTTCTCATCAATAAATTATCAGGTTTTGATTATTTTACAAATATTTAATTTATTTCCCTAAATCTAAATTCAGTGTCAGTGTTTTAAAAAGAAGTTTTAGTTGCATTTTGCTTAGTAGTGTAAAAAAAAATTGAATTTTGTCATTTTGAATTCAAATTATGTTTTTCGCAATCACGAGTGTGTGTATATGTAAGCGTGTGTGTTTGTGTCTGTGTGCAGGCATGAGTGTGTGGGTAGTTGTGTGTATGTGAGTGTGTAGGTGTGTGTGTGTGTAGGTGTATGTATGTGTGTGAATATGTATATATGTATATGTGTAGGTGCGTGTATGTATGCGTGTAAGTGTAGGATATTGACGAAACCTGGAGACGGTTTTCGCTAGAGGTGCAGCATCGTGAGGAGCCGGTCGACGGTGATGCTGCGGAGGGTGCTGGTGGGAAAAATCAAAGGAACGTCAAAAACAGTCAAATAAAAGCAATAAGCAATCGTGATTGCTCAAAAAAAAAAAAAAAAAAAAGCGAATAGCATTTGAAACCATACATGGACTAGAAAACCGTGTATTTCATTGTGCAATACGTGAATGAAATATCAGTTGCAAGTTTTTCAGTTCGACGTAATATGTCATTACTTCATAATGGAATAGACGCTCAAAAGTTCGCTTGAATAAAAATCCTGAAGAAGCTAAGGGTTATTAATGTTTTTGATAATAAAACGTTTTCTTCTTGTTTTAACGATTTTCAATACGTTTTTACAAAACATTAATTTTTTATAGCAAAGTATTCTTTACTCTGTAGGTTGTGTGTGGCAAAGTGAAAAAGCCAAGATTTTTTATCTGTTTCAGAATGAACAAATGGAAAATGTGTTTTGGAAATTATAGAGCATGAAAAAAAAGTGTATTTTATGAAAAAAACTAGCATTGATTTTTTTTTTTCATTTTTGGCAGTATATTTGAACCTTGAAAAAATTTTTTTATTTTGTACGTGGCAAAGTGAAAATAAGTTGTTATTCTAATGAAATATTTTTTTTCATACTAGCGGTACCCGCACGGCTTTACCCGTAGTAGAAAATAAAAATGGTTCGCCTTCATATTTTTAAATAATAGATATGAATATCTCGCCAATATGCTATGTTAATTTGCTCGACCATGTTATATTAATTTGCTCGTCCAGGTTATGGTAGTTTACCCGTAAGTTATGTTGATTTGCGCAGTGCAGAGGAATGAAATCCACGAATGGTTCGCCTTCATATTTCTAAATAATAGATAATGAATGTCTCGCCAATATGCTATGTTAATTTGCTCGCCCATGTTATATTAATTTGCTCATCCAGGTTATGATAATTTACTCGTAAGTTATGGTGATTCGCTCAGTGCAGAGGAATGAAGTCCACCAATGGTTCTCCTTCATATTTTTAAATAATAGATAATGAATATCTCGCCAATATGCTATGTTAATTTACTCGACCATGTTATATTAATTTGCTCGTCCAGGTTATGGTAGTTTAGTCGTAAGTTACGGTGATTCGCGCAGTGCAGAGGAATGGAATCCACCAATGGCTCGCCTTCATATTTCTAAATAATAGATAATGAATATCTCGCCAATATGCTATGTTAATTTGCTCGACCATGTTATATTAATTTGCTCGTCCAGGATATGGTAATTTACTCGTAAGTTATGGTGATTCGCTCAGTGCAGAGGAATGAAATACACCAATGGTACGCCTTTATATTTTTAAATAATGGGGAATGAATATCTCGCCAATATGCTATGTTAATTTACTTGTCCATGTTATATTAATTTCTCGTCCTGATTATGATAAGTTACTCGTAAGTTATGGTGATTCGCTCAGTGCAGAGGAATTAAATCCACCAATGGTGATAAAAACAAAATCATGGAAAAAGAACAAAATCGATTTTTTGAAAAATGACTTCGAGGTGCTCATCCCTATGTTACGAACTAATTTTGTGAAAAATTTCATAAAAATCGGCCGAACGGTCTAGGTGCTATGCGCGTAACAGACATCCAGAGATCCAACTTTCAGCTTTATTATTAGTAAAGATTCAAATTATTTTCCACCAAATTGACGGCAGGCATTGTCGTTCTTTTTAATGATCTTTTAATCAGAGGATGGTTCATGTTTTTTACACTTATCTTGAACTCGTTCATTCAAAAAAGTTGCTGGTGATCTCATGTGCATTAGAAACTTTTCCTAATATCAGTGATATTCTTTTAAGGAAAATCAAGTAAAAAAAACCTAACAGCAGGATAAAATTCCAGCGAAAACTAAATCCAAAAACAGTTTATTCAGGTTTCTTTATTAATAATAAAGCTGAATGTCCCTCTGTCTGTCCGGATCTCTGTCAGGATCTCTGTGACGCGCATAGCGACTAGACCGTTCGGCCGATTTTCATGAAATTTGGCACAAAGTGGGGTGCATGGGGGTGTGCACCTCGAAGCAATTTTTCGAAAGTTCGATGTGGTTCTTTTTCTATTCCGATTTTAAGAACAAAAGTCTCATAAGATGAACGAGTAAATTACGAAATTATCATAACGTGGAACCGTAATATGGACACAAGCCAATTGGCGAGAAAATACACCATACATTATTTGTAAATATACAGGCGAACCAAAATACCTTTTAATTTTCAATTACGGGCAAAGCCGTGCGGGTACCACTAGTAGATGTATAAAGCAGTATAACTCATTTTTTAAATATTCTTGCTAACCGAGTGATGACCTGATAAAATATGACATCGGTTGTTAATTCCAAAATTAGCTGCTTTGAATCCAACATGTTAAAAAACGGAATACTTGAATTTATTTAATAAAAAAATAATTAAGTTGACGTGATGTCAGAAAACTTCTTAAAGAATTGACAGAATACCGTCCCACAAAACATATTCAGTGTTAAAGACTAAAAAAAGAAAACAATTACGAGACATGAACTTACGTGAAATAGTGCATAATTTCTGAATAGAAATGTATCCTATCTTCAAGTGTAGGACAAGTTATCAAAAATTATATTGAATGTGTATAAAATGAAAATTATATTAAAAGACATTTTAAAAAATAAATTATTAAATGCAATTAGGAGAGACAGAAAGAGAACTATAAAATACATAAATGTCAGCGCCCAAAAGGACGAACGTTCTATTTTTAGGAGATTGTACTGCGCCATTCATATTAAGGGTTCGTTCGTTTGGACCCGTTCGTTCATGAACGACACATTCATACATAAAAAAAAAAAAAAATAAAAAAAAAAAATAAAAAAAAAATTAATTTGAATTTTGAGATCTGGAATTCAAATTATGTTTTTCGCAATCACGAGTGTGTGTGTGTGTATGTAGGCGTGTGTGTTTGTGTCTGTGTGCAGGTATGAGTGTGTGGGTAGTTGTGTGTATGAGTGTTTGTGGTAGGGGGGATGTGTATGTGTGTGTAGGCATATGTGTTTGTGTCTGTGTGCAGGCATGAGTGTGTGGGTAGTTGTGTGTAGGTGTGTGTGTATGTGTAGGTGTCTGTATTTATGCCTGTGTGTGTAGGTGTATGTATGTGTTTGTGCGTGCGTGTATGTATGTATGTATGTGTGTGTATGTGTTTGTTTGTACGTGCGTGTATGTATGAGTGTATGTGTAGGATATTGACGCAACCTGGAGACGGCTTTCGCTAGAGGAGCAGCATCGTGAGGAGCCGGTCGACGGTGATGCTGCAGAGGGTGCTGGCGGAAAAATAAAATGATAGCACATCAAAACAGTCAAATGAAAGCAATAAGCAATCGTGATTGCTCAAAAAAAGTACAAATGAACAAATGAATGAATACATTAATTATATTATGGGAAAAAATAAACGAGGGAATAAAATCGAATATGAATGAATAAAAAAGGAAATTAAAGGAGAAAGAGTTTAAATGTATTAATAAGTAGATAAATTCGTTAGTGATTGAATGTATGAATGATTCAGAAACGAAATAGGCAATTTCACTTAACCCCATCCACTTTGCTCGGCGTGCACATGATGAATTGCATTGAATGTTTAAAGACAAAGCATATCTAGTTTTTACAAAATACATGTATGTACTGCACTGGACACTACTTGATCGCAATTAATACAATAAATTTATTATTTTGTGATAACAAAAATTACATTTTATAAACAGCATAATATCACAATATGGATGTCAAATTTCGTTAGCTAGTTTCTTGGATCTTCGGAGCAACTTATTTTTTGACGAGAGTCAACTATATGTTTAAGAAATTAGTTGAAACATTCCTGATTGTCCGAAAAGCAATGCTGTTGCTGCCTTTCGTTTCAAGACCAGGCACGATTGCTTATATGCCCATCTTAGCAAACTTTGGATTGTGGATAGCCCTGCCTGCCCCCTCTGTCGCAGTGATACCCAAACATGGACATGTATTTTCTCTCCTTACTGGGAGGCCAGGGACTTGCTGAAAAATTTGAACTCTTGATATTTATTGAGCAATCACGATTGCTTATTGCTTTCACTTGACTGTTTTTGGCGATCCTATGATTTTATTTTCCTGCCAGCACCCTCCGCAGCATCACCGTCGACCGGCTCCTCACGATGCTGCACCTCTAGCGAAAACCGTCTCCAGGTTTCGTCAATATCCTACACTTACACGCATACATACACGCACCTACTCACATATACATATATACACGCACCTACTCACTTATACATATATACACCTACACACACATACATACACCTACACACATACACAAACACATACACACAAACACACACACCTACACACTCACATACACACAAACACACACACCTACACACTCACATACACACAGCTACCCACACACTCATGCCTGCTCACAGACACAAACACATATGCCTACACACACATACACATCCCCCCCCAACACCTACACACATACACACAACTACCCACACACTCATGCCTGCACACAGACACAAATACATATGCCTACACACATACACATACCCCTACATACAAACACTCCACACACAAACACACAAGCCTACATATATACACACACACACACACTCGTGATTGCGAAAAACATAATTTGAATTCAAGATGACAAAATTCAAATTAATTTTTTTTTGTTCTTGTGTTTATCTGTTTTGTTTTGTTTTCATTGTTTCTTTTCTTTCATTGTTAGCTTAAAAAAATTCCCCTTGTTTTTCTCTCTGTTTGAAGTAAGGATAATGTTTGTACCACCTGCTGCATTGGGAAAAAAAAGTTGAAACATTGTTAGATAGGTGGCACTGCACAGTTTTAAAATATTTTATTACTAGTTGTACCCGCACGACTTTGCCCGTAGTAGAAAATTAAAAGGTCTCTTGGTTCACCTGTATATTTACAAATAATGTCTGGTGAATTTCTCGCCAATTGGCATCCCATGTTACGGTTCCACGTTATGATAACTTTGTAATTTACTCGTCCATCTTATGATATCTTTTTCGGGAAAATGTTCCTAAAATTGGAATAGAAAAAGAACAAAATCAAATTTTCGAAAAATCGTTTTGAGGTGCACACAATCGTTCTACAAACTAATTTTGTGCCAAATTTCATAAAAATCGGCCGAATGGTATAGGCGTTATGTGCGTCACAACGATCCTGACGGATATCCAGACAGAGAAAGATCCTGACAGAGATACTTTCAGCTTTATTATTAGTAAAGATTTCACTTTGCCTTACAGAGTTTTTCATCGTTATGAGGGCGAAAGTAGAATGTTTGATGTGGAGTATAGACGTGTTCATCCACGCTAACTAATTGTCCAGATTTTCTATCAGAAATCTACCTACAGCTGCCTTTTCTGCATCAGTTTGCAGCACAAAGAGAATTGGAGGCATTTTATTTTTCACAAAAGGTGTTTCTGCACAACTAATAAATTATTTAAGGTGTAATCATACCCAAATTAAAATTTAAACAATGCCACATTTAATTTTTATATTATTGTTGAAAGGATTTTGTAGTCATTTGTTTAAAGTTAGTTATTTTCGTAAAAACAGTATGTATTTTGGATTGCTCTGATAGTCTTTCTAATCATCAGCATTATATTGTGTTCCTAAACGATCATAACAACTGTAATCTTTACTAATAATAAAGCTGAATGTCCTCTGTCCTGATCTCTGCCTGTCAGGATCTCTGTGACGCGCATAGCGCCTAGACCGTTCGGCCTTTTTCATGAAATTTGGCACAAAGTTAGTTTGTAGCATGGGGGTGTGCACCTCGAAGCAATTTTTCAAAAATTCGATTCTGTTCTTTTTCTATTTCACCTTTAAGCACATTTTCCGGAGCAAAATTATCATAAGATGGACAAGTAAATTACGAAATTATCATGACGTGGAATGTGAGAGCGAATGAACATAGCCAATTGGCGAGAAATTCGTCATCCATTATTTGTAAATATACAGGCGAACCGAATGACCTTTTAATTTTCAACTACGGGCAAAGCCGTGCGGGTACCACTAGTGTGTAATAAAAGTACGTAACAATAACATTAGAATTCAAAACCATCTAATAACTGATATCAACACACATAAATGCGAAATATTATCTGAATAGCATTTTTCTTAAGAAATCACTTATCTAAGTAAAAAATCTACATTTAATTTGCCGAATCATACAGATCATAAGCAAAAATAATAGTAAAAAAATTCAGTTTTCAAAAATGAGCAGTTATACTTTATAGACATAAAAGAAATATTATTTTCCTTATTCATTTAAAAGAGATTAATGTAGACAAATAAAGCAATGTAAATGAGTAAGTGTGCTCTCAAATTACTTTATGTAGCGAAGTTGATAAACTTTTATTTGCTATGAATATTCTTTTATACATTCTCCGCTTTGAATTTTAATATTTTTCCTAAATAATTTCATTTCCAACGGTATCGTGTTTGAAATAAAATTGACTTTTCGATACAATGCCTTTATACAAATATCATTCATACTACTTATTTTCTGCTTTAATGTTTTCACAAACCTTATTCTAGTACCTTTCAAAAGACTATTTTTTTCTAAAAATAATAGAAATTCGTGTTTTCAAAAAGTTAGAAAATTCAATTAAAATCGTCACACAAAATTCACAGAAAAAGTTTTTCTTTGGAAATTAGTTTCTCAAAAATTGTAACATGAGTTAGCCATTTAAATAAGGTACGCATTTCTACCAATTACTAAGCATTTAGATCTTCACAAAGAATTTTATCTTAAGAAGTAATTTAAGTTACAAACGTATACAAATAATTTTAAATAAAAATTTATAAAAAGTAATAATATACGAATTTCCATTTGCTTGATTCTTGAGGGCTTTTCGCGTCCCATAATTATGTTTAGAAAACATCATGTTTCATCACATTCCAAAATATTAAATTACATAAATTTACTGGTGGTTTAACCAATTCAATTTGATATTTATGTGTGAGCAGGTTCTCAACTTAGAAAGTTATTATATATACTTTGAGCGATATCATTTAAAAATTATTTAAATGTTATTATGTAACAGTTCTTTGAATGATATCATGTAACGGTTATCGGATTTGTCGTAGCTATAATTAAATAAGTCAGAGTTAGAGCTTAAAAGGGTTAGAGTCTTTTATTTTTAAATCAGAAATATATCAGAATTAATCTCCCAAAGTATTAGTGTTTGCTTGAAGAGGTAACGGCAGAAGGTAATTCCTGCTTAAGAAGTAACTAAACTTAAAAATTTCCCCCTCTGAGTTGAAATGTAGAATTAAGAAGAAAAATTGCAAATCCTTTTCTAATTCCTTATACTATTAAAATCAATTACAAGTATTTTATTTTTTTCACAAATAGAAACTGGCATCAGATTAAAATTGTAAATCATTGCTTTTAATTTCCTTGTCGTCCAACAATGAATTCGGTTACCAATCGCGTGATTATAGGCTTAGCCGTATTTAAAATCTGCTTTAAAAAGCGTTATAATTCGAATTCTATGTAACATGGAAGTTCAAAACATAATCTTTCAGAGGCAGGAAAAAATACTCTATATTTTGGTACTAAATTTTTAAAAAGTTTAAATATGTTTTCACTGCAAAAATCGCGAAAAAACCTTTTAGAGGTTTTTAATTAATATCTTCGTTAATTAATGTCATCCGAAGACGTAACCTAGCTAAGTACACTCTCGATCAACTCTCCTTTCGAACTTTTTTTTTCCCTTCAAAATCGGTCCTACCGTTTAGGCGCTACAGTGCCACAGACAGATACACACACACACACACACTTATAACCCCCCTTCCTTTGTGTTTCAGGGGTTAAAAATAGGTATACATGCGTCCCTCGTTTTACACGGTAGTTGTGCAACACGGTTTCGATATTACATACCCGGTTCGAAATATGAATTTAATACTTCATGGTTTTGATTTAACACGAATGTTATCTTTAAAAAAGATGGATATTCAATTTTGTGTAATTCATTCTGTTAACGTTTGATAACTCTAATAAGTTCTTACTTTGTTTTTATGAAACATATCTTCGATATAACACGGTATACATCCCTTGATTTACATTATTTTTAAGTCTCGTATAGCACGGTTTCGATATAGCACGGTACATTGACATGATTTTTATTACGTACATGATTAATTAGAAAAGAAAAATAAGTTTAAAAGTTATTTTTAAAAAATTCTCATATAACACAATTTCGACAACCCACGGAACGATTTAACCGTGTTATACGAGGGACACCTGTACACCAGTGTGTCCCGTGCACTTTTTCCCTCGGATCGATATGCTCAAAGTGACCGGTCCCCACGAGTATTATAGGTGTATTTTTTATTTTTTTAAATCAAATAATATCTTCTGTGCGACGCATGGCATCAAACTTTCAAAATGTTGAGCTAAAACACTAAAATATTTACTAATTTTCGTTGAAGTAAATAGGTCATACTTTTTGTGTTGCTGAACAAAAGTGTGTTACAGTAAATTAATAAATTTTAATCTTGAAGATGCTTTTATTTTGTTCATTGCCGCCATTACTTGTTTGGCGACAACATGCATTATTTTGTCTTTTTGATAACCTTTTAAACAAAACAAAACTAGCAGTTTAATTAATGTGAAAAATGATTCGTCAGATAATTAAAGTAAACCGTAGAAATGTAAAATAATCCGTTACATAACAACAGAAGTCATTAAATAATGTGGAAATCTTGATTAAAATAACCCATCATCTAAATAAAACACCAACAAAAACACCATTAAAATGTTACATAATCAGTCAATTAAATATTGCGAAATAAATTAAGATCTAAGTTATTGCCAAATTGTAAAAGAATCGCCAACAAATTGTCTTAAAATATATATATTAATAAAATAAAGGATATATGTGTGTGCATGTTCCTTATACAAATCCACAGTTTACGTTGGATATCGATCAAATTTGACAGGAAGATACTTGGGCACCCGAGAAGAAGGAACGTAGGGGGGGGGGGGGGGGGATTTTCGAACACCAAAAAAGAACCGAACCGTTCTAATTTTAATTTTAGCGCCCGAAAATGGCATTAAATGGTTCTTTCTACCCGTAATAATTATCCGATCAGTTCGATTTTACCGCCATTTAAAAGCCCGCAAAAATACCCAAAGAGTTCGAATTTCAAAAAAAAAAAAAAAAAGACTGTAAAACCGCCGGGAAAAAAAATAAAAAGCACTCTTAAGCCTAATGGAACTCTATTTTCACATCGGAAAACTGTCGTTTCTGCAATCTCATTTAAAATTATCGCTCAGAAGGTTGCCACTTTTTTTTTCGGCTGTAATTATTATTTGGGGTTTTATCTTCTTTCTTTTATTTTAGAATTTTAGTTGTATTTATGGAGGCACGTTTAATTCATTCGGAAACTTTCGATTTGCCGTTTTCTTTCTTTAAGAATTATTGTTTTGACGGGAAATTTTACAGTATTTTTTTTTCTCTTACTAAAGCCATGCGTCACTTGACATAACTTTCATTTTTGAGGTAGACCGTGCAAAGCCGGGCAATGCAGCTAGTGATAAATAAAGCAAAATGTAAAGTAACAAATTCAGAATGTAGTTTTTTTTTTTAAATAATGTTAAAGTATACATTGAATACTTTTAATATTCATTTATAATTGAAATATTTGGAATGAAGTAACAGAAGCAATGTTTAATCATCAATGTCAAAGTCAGTGTTTAAAAAAAAAGGAAAAAGGAAATTTTTACTTGTTTTCATTTGCCCAAGAGAATTGTATTTATAGGGAGGAAAGCATCTTAATTATGCGTCAAAAACTTTTGGGAGCTTAAAATTTCGAAAATAAAAGTTTTTATGACGCCTTTAAAAGTTCAAAAGCTATTTTGCTTTACAGCTGTTTAGGCACACTCCGAACTCTCAGGACTTACCCCATGTGACCCTATGTGATTTGTAACTTCAGCGAAAAATATCATATATGAAGTGTAAAAGGGATAAACGGAGATTAATAGGAAAAACAATGAAGACAATTTATACCTTGCGAATTAACCACTTACCCCACAGAAGACTTAACTATTAAAATAAAGTAAATAGACTACGTAAATTGTAATATATTGTGCAATGTTTTTGTTTCATGAAATTTATTTGTGCTGCTAAAATCATAACGCTCTTTATGTTTAAACTCAAAATGCAATGTTATGAAGAAAACCACTTTTCGACTACTTAAAGGAACATCTTTAACGGATAGCAATAGATGGAGAGACAAGATTTTAGTAAATACTCAGTATATATTTTAGCATGACGTCTAAGTCTATATAAAGTATACATGCGGTATACATCGAAACCTGTTTCTATGCGGTGGATAAGTACAGCATAAAAAAAAAATTGCACTAAAAAAATTCACCCAAAACTTCACGAGTAACTATAAAAAGTTGTTTTCGCCACCCAGTTAATTTTTTTTTATGTAGTGGATATTGACCACATAAAAAAAGTCTCACGTAGAAAATATTATTCAATATATTCAACATTAATTTCAGCGTGCAGTACTATAAGCACTGATTTGTATTAAAAAATCTCAACAATTACTGCTTTTTTAAAATATCGACCGGTGTTGCGTCACTTTTTGATTGTTATATAAACGGCATTGTAATATTTTTTTTCTCTTTGAAAACGGCTTAACACCTTTAATCTTTTTGAGTTTGCATTTTGCGTAAATGGGATGCCCTTGATCCCTTTAAACTAAATGTATAGACTATAAGAAAAACTGAAGTTTATAAATGGCGAATCAAAAGACAGTTTGTAGAGGACTACTCTTAAGATTCAAAAAGGATATAATATTTTAAATAGAACTATTATCAAGCTTTGAGTCCTTCCAATTTATCACTCACTATGTAGTCGGATTTAAGAATAGGTAAAGAATGATTGCTTCTTTATCTCATCATTTTGCACTTCTGAAGGTGATGCATTAATTCTCTGATTCTACTTCTATTCCTTTCGCTCTGTCACTTGTAATAAATAAATTGCTTGCCTTTGAGTATTGTACTGCATGTGTGTGATAAATGGAGAATATTGTATTTATTTGAAAGGACCGTGTTTGGTTCTTTTCTCGTAAATGATTAATTTTTTACTTCAGATGATGAACTGCTATGAGTAGTCATTTTTTAAATTTACCAAGACGCTTTTAAAGAATGAAAAAATAGTTCGCGTCACATCATATATATATTATTGCTCAAAAGTGTTCTTTTTTTTTCTTCTTTTTTTTCACGATTGCTTATTGTTCTTACTTGACCAATATTTTGGTTGTGGTTCCTTTTTATCCGACTTCAAAAAGGAGGCGGTCATCAGTTCATACCGTATGTATGTTTTCTTTTTGTTTGTCCACTCACAGCGTCTCACCTAGTGAACCGATTTTGATGATTCTTTTTTTAATGGATAGGGGATGGCTCAACTTAGGTCCCATTACTTTTTTGACCTTATTAGTTCTTTAGAAAAAAGTTATGGGCAAAAAACAGTAAATTTTATGCAATTTCCCTATTAAATGATTAAATATAAACCCATTGTTATAAAAGTGTGGTGCCATACAACAGTAACATTAATAGTAATTGTAATGATAATTTTGAATGAAGGCTTCTCTGAAGCAAGCATCAAGTTTCTTCAGTGTCACTGCTTTATAGTGGGGGTGTAAACCTAACCTGGAAGCGAGATAATGCTGTGATTAAGATTTGCTTAGCCTTCACAATGCTACCAGGTTAAGTTTGCCTCAACTATAGTTTTGTATTTTATCGTTATCAACTATGCCAATAACAGATGATCGGGCTAAGTAAGGAGACACAGGGTTGCATCACAAGCAACTTGTATGCTGTGAAATGTAAATTAGTTAGGGAAAACGTAATATTTAAATGGTTATAATTAAATTAACACAAGTATGAATTCCAGAGAGGAACAAGGGTAAATTTTTAGTGGCAATCGCTTAAAGTTTAAAGGCATGTTTATTTTCATTTATTTATTTATTTATTTATTTTTAGTATGGAATATTTTATGCAAAAAATAAGGTGAAGTTTCGAGATGGTAACCCTTACTATTTCTGAAATATTTACACTAAAACGAATGAAATAAAAAAATTTTGAAAAAAAATAGAACCGACTTCAAAATTGCTCTAAAAAAGTGAAAAATAATTTTATTCTTTAAACACCATCGATAATACTTTTAAATATAATTTTTGAAGTTGGCGCAAAAACAAAAATAAAATACAGTGTATCCATGCTTCGTTCATATTTTTTTCAGAAAACATCCAAAGTTCGTAACGAAACATTTATATTGTTACTACGTTACTAAAATATGCTGTCGTCAATGCATAATGTATAAGGTAGAGAAGAAACTGGGCTTGTTTAAACTTATAGTTGAGCTGAGTTATGGTTGTAAATAATTTTGTCTATCGTTTTTGCGCCAACTTCAAAAATTATATTTAAAAGTATTATCGATGGTGTTTAAAGAATATAATTATTTTTAACTTTTTAGAGCAATTTTGAAGTCGGTTCTATTTTTTTCAAAACTTTTTTATTCAGCTTCAAACAGGGGCTTCTGTAGGAACGGTTTCTCTAGTCCTGAGCACTCTCCCCCGGAATCCGCTTCTCCTGGTCGATGGCGTCAATGTCCTACATGCACACACACACGCATTCACACAAACGCCTTTACACAAATACATACACGCCTACGTGCATACACCCAGGTCTACGCACACACACACAAGCTTACACATGCACGCATGCGCCTACACAAACACACACACAAGCACACCACTATACACACGTAACCGCCCAGGAGGAGGGGCGCCGGCTTGGGAGGACAGGAGACGTTTCTAGAAACCATAACTCAATTGAGCAGAATCCTGTCACAACTCGTGATTGCGAAAAACATAATTTGAATTTAAAATTTCAGAACTTAAATTATTTTCTTTCTTTCTTTCTTTTTTTTTTTTTTGTGACAATGCCGTAACTTCATAGATAAATCATCAAATTTCATAAGTAAGGTTTATTAAAGTTTTATTTCCTCCGCTTTCGGCGAAATATAAGAAGAAAACTGAAACTGTAGCGTTTTTTGTAAAAATCAGTTTATCCTGTTTTTAATATGCATTGCTTTAATGTATAATGCCCCATGAGTGAAGCCTATAGCTCAGTTAAATAGTGCATCATGCTAAAACGCGATATGTGTATAATCTTAAATCATTGCAGGATTCTGAATCACAGCTTCCGTTGCAATGAAATAAAGTTTATTTTAGCTTGGTAAATCGGAGTTTTTTGGTTCTTTCTTAATTGAACTTCTGATAACTACAAACGTAAGGCAACATTTTATTTGATTTTTCACCGCCGTCGGCGAAGAATAAACAAACAAATCACATTGGTACTGTTTTTCAAAAAATCGCTGTTAAAAAATCAGGATTTTAAATCACCGTTATTAAACGTGAACGCTTCGTAAGTGTCAGCTAGCATATAATTTTAATTTTGGTCAATCAACTTTCAATGCTACTTACTGTAATGCAACTGTAATAGCAGATGTTGGATTCTGAGACTAAGTGATTATGTCCACAACTTCGATATTTTCTTCGAAGCGGTAAAATAGAAGGACATTTTATATTATCTATTTATTAACGATATTTAAAAACTGAATCCTGTTAGAGAAAGTTTCTAGAGGTTTTACGTTAACTTATCGGCTAACTTTTTTCTTCAATGAAGTAAGAAAATGCTTTTCGAGCATTATATGAGTGGGTGGAGAAAAAAGAAAAAGTAAAATTTTTCAGAAAGAATGAGAAGCGATAGTTGGCGGTAAATGGAAACAAAATCCCAAGTTTTAACTTTAGATCCTTCCTTTCCTCTGGGATGAATTTGAGAGAAAAAATATTTTCTGCATTTCATCAAGTTTATTCTCACCGAGGGTGGCCGCGGAAAAAAGTGGATTTTATGATTCCTTGACAGGAATAAATACTTTTCTGAAACAAAGTATCAGTAGTACACAGCGTGCTATATATATATATATATATATATATATATATATATATATATATATATATATATATATATATATATATATATATATATATATATATATATATATATATATTTATATATAAGGGTGGTCCTTATTTATATAGGAAAAAAAAATTCTGAATTCAACAAGTGACGCCCCCTAGTTTTGTGACACTATAATAAAAAGTAACGTGTGCAAAATTTGAACTCGATCGGTCAATAATAACACGTGCCCCTAGGCCGTTGAACTTTAACACTTTTGAAAATTTTCCCACAAATCTTCCGAGTTTTTACTTCAGACCCAGTACATCGTTTCTCCTCGGTTCGCAAAATATTTTTACAGTGAGGTAGCACTAAAATTAACCTTTTTAATTATTTATATTATCTAAAGATTTTATTTTGAATAAGAATGAAATAATGCTTTAGAAACTTTCCTTAATCGTACGCTTTTCTCAATATATCTCGATAGTGTGTATTTTTTTCCGATAGTCTTGGACGGTCTGTAAAATAAATTGCTTTGTGACTCATATTTGGTAAATTAGTTGTGAAATTCTTCGATTAATTGTGCTGCTTTTGCAGTTATTTTCAGTATTTTAACAATCTCCCTTCCCTTTAAATAGCTTTAACATTTTGCCGTGAATCAGGATCAAACAGGAAAAAATCTTTTAGTATTTGCAACTTATCAAACAATTTTATTGACTCGTAATTGATTCTATAAAGAGGAAAATCTTTACTAAGAAAGTATTCTAAATCATCTACTGTTATCTGAAATTTGTTAAACAGTCATCAGACACGTCTTCCTTATCACAAGCATTTTTTGGACTAGTCTTTTCTTATCTTCAAAGTTAATTCCTTCATACAATACGGACAAAGCTACTAGTTTATCCCCTAAATACCATAAGTGATTTAAGAATTTTCCAATCACTGCTTCTGTTGCATGTTTGTCGTCATTTTGTACGCTGCTAGTTTTTCAGACATATTATATTATTCAAAGGAGCCTCGATTGGGTTGCTGCAAAAAACCATATCTTCATACAGCATTTAATTGTAAAACAGCTTCGTAAAACAGCATTGAAGGGCTTTCTTTTCATGTAAGGTCAATTTAAATTGTTTCCTAAATATAAAAATTTTCAAACAAAAATTCCATTTGCCACCCATGTGGCTCAGGAGTAAGCTCCAGGTTGCCGAAAACATATCCCTGTAGGAGGAAATTCACCAGGAAATATTATTACAAGTTATGAGAATTCTTTGTAATCTTTCTCAATTCCGCTTTTTACTTACAATAATATGTCATCCACTTCGTCTTTTAGAATTTAAGTGGTATGTGTACTTGATTGAAATGTTATAAGTTCTGAATGATGGAGATCTTTCCACAAAATTTTGAAGCGCTTAAATAATTGAATATCTGATCTAGAACTAAGAAAGGAAAGAACTTCTTTAAGGACACACTCAGCAGTACGGTTTGAAGTGCATGATGATGGCAATCTGAAATGTAATATATCACCGTTCAGTGTTTGCTCTAAAAAATTGCATGCACAATTTATACGGTTGGTATTGCATGTCGTTGTATCAGACACTACAGCTAGAACAGTTAGCAATAAAGAGCTATCATCTAAGACATCATATACAACTGTCGAAATATCTAAGGAATTCCGAGTAGCTGTTCAATATTAGGACCTGAAGCTATCACGGTAATCCTGTAGGCGTTCTTTTTCCAGTTACATCTCGATGTACCTTTGTATCCCAGTGAATAACTACAAAATCTAAATTTAAATTCATGAAATTTAATATTACCTCTCGAAGATTTTCTTTTGCTCTCGTAAGGAATGTACGATTAATCACTAGGTCATTTGGATTTAAATTTACTGCATCTACATAGGCTGTAAATAAATGAACAGCATCTTTATCCCTAATATGGCATTTGTCTAACAGTGATGAAAGGCGAGCAGATATCAATAGTTGTAAAGCTTTTTTGCATTGTGGTAGATCAGCTGTATAAAACAAAAGTTCAACAGGTTAGGATAGATACCCATTTCGGTTTCTAAATCTTGTCAATCGCAAGAATTTGATGATAATAAAAGACTATGTACTGAAATAGAAGAAAATTAATTTAAAGTATAGATTTCTACATTGTTCCGATCTGGATTTTTTTTTTAATTTATATTTTAGCTATGGAAAATATAGTATATTTTTATGTTAGCAGTAATCGAGGATTTTTCGAAATTTATATTTTAAAAATTAAAAATTGCATAAGCATTTAGGTATGTTTATAACTAAAGAACAGCGAATTAAAATATAATTGCAATTACTTATATTTATAGCATTGAAACCTTGCGACTCTATTTGACACACCTATTACATACACAGGGAATTTTGTAAATCAACACCCCCAAAGCCTGGAGGAGACAATTTGTTGTTGTCAAAAATCGTTCATTAATGGCCTAGGACATTTATTAATGGACTATAGAATCCCTTGTGTCCATCTTGATGGGAAAAACGTTCCCCTGCCGCTTGGTTGGAACAAGCGCAGAAGAGCCGTACGCTTGACCCAGGCCATTGGTGTACATTTTATTCTCTCTAACATATTAAATTTTACAGAATGAAAGTGAGAGAATGGTTGATCTGGAAGTAGCAGCACCTATTGAGGTTCAAAACTACTTTAAATATAAAACGTTAGAATATTTTTACATAAAAATGAGAAATTCCGCAATTTTTTCTTCGAAACTCAAAAAAAGGAGCCCTAGGGGCACGTGTTAATATTCATGGATTGACTTTAAATTTTGCAAGGATCATTTATTTGTACAATGGAACAAATTGAGGGGGCGTCGCGTAAAATATCTGCAACTTCAAAAATAAGGACCACCCTAATATATATGTATATATGTATATATATGTATATGTGTATATATATATATATATATATATATATATATATATATATATATATATATATATATATGTATGTATTTGATAGCAATATAAGGATTGAACAAGAAAGGAAATTTTTTTTTAAAGAACAAAAAAATGAAAAAATCTCAAAGTACCCTGCGGCCTCATCAGGGGGTACTCCCCAAGGGTAGGGAAAAACCATGAGATGTTTCATGAGTGCTGCTGGCGAAATTGCCTAAAAAAGCAGCACTAGTCCAAACATCTCACAAAACTAGCCATAGGGGTACTGAAAGTCCAGAATATCAGCATGACAAGAAATAAGAACATTGAACCTTTTAACAAACGGAAAAATACAAGTTTTATATAAAGAAAATAGAACAATATTTAAACTACAAGAGAACAAAATTCATTCCTGAACTCAAAATCAAAAGAAAGAACCTAAAACAATCAAATTCAAGGAACAAAAATTGACCTACCGCTAATCCTCCACTAGCTTGCAAGTGAAATGTTTCGTAAGATGCTTCAGATATTGGTTTTCAGTTAGGGTTGCAGAAACATCTCATGGTTTTTCCCTATCCTTGGGGAGTACCCCCTGATGAGGCCCCAGGGTATTTCTGAATTTTTTCATTTTTTCGTCCTTTTAAAAAAAAATTTCTTTCTTGTTCAATCCTTATATTGCTATCAAATTTGTTGTCTACCAGTATCATAGAGCTGCCTGTGGCGCCTATTGAACTGAGTAGTGAAGTTCATTTTGGTCGACTTGTCCAGATTATAAATACAGTATATGATAGTGTTTCTTTATATATATATATATATATATATATATATATTTATATATCAGTTAACGGTAATATCTGAAGTTTAAAGGTTACGACAATAAATTAGTTAACACACAGGTCACATTCGCGTAATTTTAAGTTTTTAAAGGAAAAAAAAACATACAAACCATTAAATTATACGCTAAATTTATAGAAAATGTACACAAAGATATTAATACGCCGAAATCTAATTTTCGCAACGTTAAATTGAAACAGTGATAGAGTACAAAATTAGTTGTTTCCATTTGTCAAAAGGAACAACTTATTTTTTTGCGTCAAATAAAAGCATCATAACTGCATAACTAAATGTTTCTAGTAGCAATCCACATGACAAATAAAGCTACTTCAAAACAGCTAATTCGTATTTTATTTTATAGAGAAAACATAAAACACATTTCTTTGTAAAACAACTTTTTGTAGTGTCATTTTTAAAGAGTGATTACGGCTACACAGTTTTTTTTTGGAAGCAGACTGAACGTCCATCAAGTCTTCCCTTCGTTGCCTAGTACTTGGAAAAAAACCGAATGCTTAGTTTCAGAAATCACCAAAAGTATGATTTGTACAGTTTTTACACACTGTGTATTTTCTTTCTATTTACCCCAACTGACCTTAAATACATTTTTAATAATTATTTTTTCCAAATTTAATTGTTTCTTATTAATATTAAAATGGATCAAGTTAAGCTGATGTGTTATATTTTCTATGCAGGATTTATTTTCTACTACTCCTATCAGTTTACCATTCTCCTTGATTCCCAGTCTTCAGGCATTAAAGCTGTTTCATCCCTCTCTGGAGTATTTATTTACCTCTCTTTTAAAAATATATTTCGTCAGTTGCAGAAAAGTTGTTTCCTCTTCCATCTGCAGTTTTCTGTACTGTTGTGGAAGTTCTGAAACTAGTTCAATTTGTTGCGAATTGCTTATGTTCTTCCAACCGTCCTGAATATTTTAACTTAACGAACAATTTTCTTCCTTTACTATGCTTTACCGCACTTTGTACAGAAGATTATTATTTTTAACATACAGAGTGATCCGCTTTAACTTGCAAGACCTCTATTTTCGCAGCCGTTAGTCCTAGATACATACTTCTAGTTGCAAAAATTTTCCAAATCAGATGCTGAGTTTAGTTGTTAAAAATAAGCAAAAATAAAAGTGAGTCAAATACAAAATTTAACTTTTTATACCGACCCCGGGTCCCCTAACTTATATTTAGGGGAAAAATCTCCATTGCAAAATATTACTAACACAAAAAACTTGACATTTGTTCCACGAAAACTAAAGTAGATATTCAAATTCGAAGTTTTAAGGAACCATACAGAAGATGAGATTGAAACTTATCGCTCTTTCAGAAGAATAACAGGCCGTCAAAGTAAGAAAAACAAGGTATTTATATTTTTCATTGCTATTCAAAAATGAATGGAAATGTTATACCATGACTCACAAAAAATACACTACAAAACCCAGAATAATTTTTAAAAGCCACCCTATGCACACATATCATTTTAAAACTTTGTTAACCGCTATATTTCCGCCCAAAAGGTGTTATTGACGGCCAGTGTAAAAATGGTGTAAGTAACAAAACCGCTGCGATTCATATCTCGGTGAATATTGGTCGTACTAATGTCAAACGTATTGTTCTGGAATTATTTTTCAGTGGAGATTATTTCCCTAAACATGAGTTATAGGACCAAGGAGCGGTATGAAAAGTTAAATTTTATATTCTGTGACTCTATTTTGTTTTTGCTTTATACTTTCGATATCTTAACTCTGAATCTGATTTTGAAAATTTTTGCAATTGAAAGTGTGCATCTAGGACTAACGGTTGCAAAAATAGAGGTCTTTTAAGTTTAACCGGAACTCCCTGCATTTAAAGACCCCTTCTCTTGTCTTCTTTTATAAATGTAAAGTTTTTGATAACTTGGATAAGCACTTACTCTGCGGCAAACATGCAAGTTTTACTAACTTTTTAAATTTAAATTTCGTGTTTTAAGAACATACTTTTTTCATACTCGGTGCACTGTGCAGTAGTAGTTGAGCTTTCTAGGTAAACAATTCAAATGTTTTAAAACTATCCAATGGTTCCGATCAGTTATTTTTAAAATTTTACATTTAGTTAATTAACTATAGAAAAACTGTACACATTTGCAAAAAGCTCCCGTTTGATTTCATGCATGATAAAGATATGTAATAAAAAGAATTAGTGTTTTTAAAAATGAAGTTGAGTTTGGTCAATTTTGTAACAAGTTTTAGTTTGTCGAACTGCAAAAGTGATGATGAGCCTACCTTTTTGAGCAAGAGTCATGAACCCTTTTTTTTTTAGTTTATGCTAAAACTGTTTGTCCTTTTCCGTTGTTGCGTTAATCTCGAGATTAAAGTTATCTTAGTTAATTTTCTCTCAACTTACTTTTATAAAAAGTCAGCTCATCACCAAGGTTGTTGTGAGACGAGCTGATGTGTACATCAGATGACTTCCTTTTACTCCAATTTAAAGTCATTTCCCCATTATTGGCAATTTTAATGTGATTCAATTGTTTACTCTCTAAATATCACCAACAGTGGCCAAATTGAAACCAAATGTAGAAAAAAAAAATTAAAAATCGCAAAATTTGTCGCCAAGTTAGCGACAAAACTTGGCGACCAAAAGACTGGCGATATATCGCCAAGTGTCCAACACATTATAACACAACTTGAGTTTACATAAAAATTAACAATGATTTCCCAAAAAAAGGGGCAAAAGACCCCCTTAGGAACATCCGAATGCAACCAAAAGGAAAGGTGAACAACTAGACCCCACTAGGAGTCTACGTACCAAATTTCAACTTTCTAGGACATACCTTTTTTGATTTATGCGACATACATACGCACATACATACGTACATACGGACGTCACGAGAAAATTCGCTGTATTTAGCTCGGGAATTGTCATTTCGGGCGTCTATACGTTCTTAAGTATGTATGCATGTGTGGTCGGGTCCAAAAAAAAAAAAAAAAAATAATAATAATAATTTGAATTTTGTCATCTTGAATTCAAATTATGTTTTTCGCAATCACGAGTGTGTGTGTGTATATGTAAGCGTGTGTGTTTGTGTGTGGGGGTATGTGTGTATGTGTAGGCATGTGTGTTTGTGTCTGTGTGCAGGCATGAGTGTGTGGGTAGTTGTGTGTATGTGAGTGTGTGTGTTTGTGTGTGTATGTGTTTTTGTATGTGTGTAGGTGTATGTATGTGTGTGTAGGTGTATATATGTATATGTGTAGGTGCGTGTATGTATGCGTGTAAGTGTAGGATATTGACGAAACCTGGAGACGGTTTTCGCTAGAGGTGCAGCATCGTGAGGAGCCGGTCGACGGTGATGCTGCGGAGGGTGGCGGTGGGAAAAATGATAGGAACGTCAAAAACAGTCAAATGAAAGCAATAAGCAATCGTGATTGCTCAAAAAAACCAACATTCATTCGGGGGTGAGAAAAATGGAAATTAAAGTCGATTTTTGATTGAATATTTTTTCGCGAATACAATACTTCCTTTTTTGTAAAAGGAAGTAAAAAAAAGCTTAAAACAGGCGACCGAAATTTTTCATTCTGTAAAAGTAATGGATCAACCAAAATATCCTGAAAAAAACAGGGAAAAAAGAAGATGTCCACCAGATGAGCAAGAATAAGAAAAAGACAAAAACGTTGTTACTTAAGTGGCGCGGCGAAACACGGAAAAGGAATAAAAATGGCGTTGAAATAATGTCAGGTAGGGCCGTGGTAGCCTGATCGGTAGGGCATTGGACTCGGGGCCGGAGGGGCTCGGGTTCGATCCCCGCTGGTCGAAGACCCACCGTCGTCATTAAAGGGGACTGGGCGACGTTAAATATGCTCGTGGTCTCAATGTCCTCCAAGTGAAACGATACCTCTGGGGGTGCTAGTATCAGGTAGCTATTAGCTCTTGGACTAGTTCTAAATTCTCATTAACTGTTCGATCCGGTGATGGTGCTGCCATCTATCGGTATATAAAATAATGGAGGCAAGGCACTAGTATGCAGACCTCGACATAAATACAGTTGTAGTCAGTTGTGACTCCTTGAATAGAATAGAATAATGTCAGGTAGAGAAAAAAAATTTCAAATTAGTACCCCAACCTTCCAGAATCGCCTATAAAAGTGAAGTAATTCAATAGAGGGGAATAATTGTTTCTTAAATTAATTTCTTTTCCATGAAATACACCGCCATGCCAGCTCAGTCATTGCAGCCGATGACTGCAGTTTCGTGCTTATTAGCACTCATCTGCCCGGTATAGGAAGTAACTGGGCTGGAGGTGAAAAACCTTTTAAGGAGGCCAAGAGTGCCAAATAAACTGGTAGCTAACATAGAATTAGCACTGACCAGACGAGGGACCGAAGAAATGGTTCGGTATGTATATTTCTGTCTTAGCCGTGGTTATAGGGCGGTCACTTACTGAAAATAATTTCTTTTAGTTTAGTGCTGTAATTTGAATGATTTAATTAGTGTTCGACGCAATAATTGGAGAAAAAAAAATAAAACAGTTATGGGTGTGTTCGAATAGAGCAGCCAGCTGCACCGGTG
Source organism: Uloborus diversus (assembly GCF_026930045.1). NCBI lineage: Eukaryota > Metazoa > Arthropoda > Arachnida > Araneae > Uloboridae > Uloborus > Uloborus diversus. The sequence goes on from NW_026557765.1 coordinate 11,679,463, forward strand.
ACCAACCAGGCACGTTCTAATAGCCGATTGTAGATGAAAACATTTTAGCTGATTGTAAATGCAAACATAACACTTACCTAGAGCCGTTATATAGATAGGCCGACGCGTCAGCTTAAGTTTAGCCATTTTGGATCCAATTTTTCATTGTTGCACTGATAGGGTTACTACAGCAAAGTTTTGGATTTCGCCAAATCGGCAGAAAATATTTTATTTAACAAACAATTCACGTGCCGCTAATAATTGCTCACAGTGAACAATCACCAAACGAGATAACTCGCCAGAAAGACAACCACTCAAACACTCGCTCCGATCCAAAATGGCCAATCTAAAGCTGATGCGTCGGCTCGTATATATAGGGGGCGTTACACTTACCGCACTAACCATTGACGTCATCAATCGTCATCGAATTAACCTAAGGCCCCTATATCACCACCTCCTACATAGGTAGGAGGTAGTGATACCTATAGTGTTGCTATACTTGTAATAAACTAGAACTATACTTGTAGGTAGTGATGCCTATATACGACTACACGCATCAGCTTAAGGTCAGCCATTTTAGATCGGAGCACGTGTTTGAGTGGTTATCTTTTCTGGCAAGTTATCGCGCGTTTGGAGATTTTTCAATTTGAGCAATTATTGGAGGCACGTGCGTTGTTTATTAAATAAAATATCAATGTTTGGCGAATTGAGCAAAAGGGGGTTACAAGAGCTTTGCTCTGGTAACCCTAGCGTCGCAAAAATGAAAATCCCGATCCAAAATGGCTAAACTTAGGCTGATGAGGTCGGCTTGTAAACGTAGCGGCTCTAAATAAACCGACAGGGTTTACCGGTTGCTCTATTCGAGCATACCCTCTCCGAATGATGAAATGATATGTATAATCACAATAGGAAATAATTTATCTTCATGAAACAGCAATTCTTTTAAAATTTCTCATTAGGTTTAAAAAAGAAAAAAGTAATTTCATAACATTGTTTTCAGAGAGATTTAAAAAAAAAATGAGCATAGAAACCAGACAAAATGGTGATAAGAAATTGTATGTGAAATCATGAGCTAGTTAGGGGAATGTGGAACAAAGTGAAATAATTAAGATGACTGAGCTTTTCAAAATGAACAAATTGGAAATTTGTTTTGAAAATTACTGTACATAACGAAATGAATTTGTATTTTATAATAAAACTTGCAATGAAACATTCATTTTTATTTTTGGCAGCAAAATTGTTCCTTTAAAATTAAAAAAAAAATCGAAAAAATGACATATTTTTCGAATGAAATATTTTTATTCGGTTGTGATAAATATGTTTTAACAAATTAATGAGCCAACAAAAGGATAATTGAATTAATGAAAAAATAAACTAATAAATAAATTAATTAATTAATACACGAGGAAAAATAAATAATTGAATAAAATAGTAAATGAATAAGAAAATGAGTGAATGAATGAGCAATAAGAAAATTATTAAATGAAGGAATGTAAATAAATTAGTAAAAAAGGAATACGTAACGAAATTTAGTAAATGATTAAATGAGTAAACGAAATTAACTATTTCACTCTGCTCCCTCTAATTTGCCCCTCATTGCACTTGAATAAATGTTTAAAATGTTGAAAATACAAATAAGCTAAATATTAACTAAATAAATACTGCACCGAATATTTGAAGATCCCAACTAATATTTAAAGTGTTCATTACAAGAACTTCATCATTTGAGAATATGAAAATAATTTTTGACTAACAACAAAAATAATACAATTTGAGTATCAATTATTGAAAATTGCTTACATTTTCATATGTTTTGATTTTCAGACATAATTTTTCTTGACTGGAATAGACTACATATGTTACTACATAGTTAAAATATCACTTTGTTAGTGGTGCCAAAGCGGAGTAAATATTTCACCACTTCACATTGCCCCACTATATCACTTTGCCCCGCCATTTCACTTTTCCCCACATTCCCCTACTTTTAATATGTAAACACAATAAAACAAGAAAATGCCAACTAAACAAGGTCTAAATTGTAGTGTTCATCCTAAAAATGTTTGAAAACTAAACGTTTGAACTGACAGCTGTCATGTACTGAAATATATTTGTCAAAGACATACCCAAAAATAAATTTTATTTCGAAAATCTAATATATCAAAACTCTGGAACATCCACTTCTTGTCATACCTTAGGGGAAGTGCATAGTAATTGGAATGCAGTTTTTGCAAATAAAAAAATAAACATTTCATCGAACAAAATGTTTGGAAGTACACTCAATAAAATGCATCATTTAAGGTGCATGGAATAAACGGCAATTGCATTCCTTTGAAAATGGTTTTCATAAAATATAGGATTTTAAATCGTTAATTCTTCAAAAATGTGTTTTACGCAAGTATGTTTTTTCTTTCAGAGTGACTGCTCTGGATTGTTTTTTTTTTCGAAGGGTAATTACATGAAGTAAATATTAAATGAGTAAGCGATACAGCGCAGAAGGAAGAATAAAGTTCTCAAATATAAAACATTGGATGCACTCTCTGATAAATTTCAGTACACTTAATCCTTTAAACTTTAAAAAAATGTGTTTACCTCTCTTTGTTTGATATAGCATAAAAAAAGTAAAGGAAAACATCACTTCGTCTTCATTTGGTGGTATTATTTAGTTTGAATTAATTCTATTACTCTAAAAAAAATACTTGAATCTTCTCCAATTATACATAAAAAAAACGTATTTCGGTTATATTACTTATTGGTGAATGTTGATCCATGTTTTACTCGCTAACTGTATAATTTTCATGTGTATGTTAAGCCAACAAATATTTCTCAGCTCTTAATAAAATGTATTGACAGTTGCTATTTATTTGAACTTAAGTAAGAAACAGTTTAAAAGTTTTTGAATATGTTTTCATTTAGTTCATGTAAGTTTAACCATACAGTGACCATTTAATAAATCTATTTCTTATACACTTCGTGTATTATATACATTTCACGTAACAACTAAATGCTTTTCGTGTATCACATTTAGCTTTAACATTTATTGTTAAACGAGCACTATAAATTTAATATAACTATCTCTACATAATACTGAAGTCTCCAAAAAGCGTCTGTCTGTTTAACTCGCCAAACTCGAGAACTACCCGGCCGATTTCGCTGAAAATTTCACAGTTTGTTCCTTTAAATCCTGAAAAGGTTTACAGACCAGTTCGAAGAAAATTCTATGAATAGTTAAATTTTTTTATTCCAATTCAGGCCCAATTTTCACACAAATTCCCGAATATGGGGGTGAAAAATTACTTGCACATATTAATATTACATATCGTTGGACAAAGTAGAATTTTCCGTGTTCTACACAATTTGTTTCAATGCTCTTAACTTAATTACGGTGGGAGTTATTTACGTTTTTAGCACGAATTCGTTTAGACTTATCTGAAATTTAAGCACTACTTTCTTCATTAAATCTATCAATAAAACGTGAAGGAACTGTCCCACATTTTGAAACCATTGGAAAAAGCGACATTTTTTTACTCCAAATCTATCTCGACCTATGGTCGAAAAACTAAACTTCTATCTCCAGAGGAAAAAAGAGTTACAAGGCTTTTTAAATCAAGTTTTAAATTGTTAACCATTTTATTTTCGCGTTTCCATGGTTACGCTTTTTAAATCTATCTTTCTCATTTTGATTCCTTAAAAGTATTTTAATATCTGTCGTCATTGGTTGGAAGGGAAGTTTTGCATGATGTTTTTTTAAGCCTGATTGTTAAATGTACGTCACTTGACACAATTTTTATTTTCAATGTAAACCGGGCAAAGCCGGGCAACGCATTTTGTTAAAAAAAAAAACAAACAAACAAACAAACAAGTCACTTTCCTGATACCACAATATGCAGATACCAATTTAGACAAGCGAAGGCCAGGGCATTAACGCAACTTAGGCTCCAATTGTAAACCCTTGGGAGGGAGAGGGGGTAATAGAATTGTAAAATGGCCCTTCGGCCCTTTTCAAGAAATTCGACATGCACTTTAATTTTATATGTAACTTAAATACTATTAGATAAAATATGCCAGACTTTAAAAATCCAAATTTTTCTAAGTGTTCTTAATAGTTCTGAAAAGAAAAAAAAAGGTATATGGTTTTTAATGCATATTAGTGCTTTACTTTTCATTTTTATTTATTTATCTTATATTTGCCGTAAACCACTGTTTACAAAACGAAAAGAAATAATTTGCACAAAAAATGCAATTGTTGTGAAATACGCATTTTTTTCAGCAAGAGCATGAAGCAAATTGAGAGTAACAAAAATAAATTAATAAATAACCAAAAGAATTAATTTGAATTTTCGGCATCTTAAATTCAAATTATGTTTTTCGCAATCACAAGTGTGTGTATGTACGTGCTCGAGTAGGCGTTCATGTGTGTAGGCGTGTGTGTGGGTGTGTGTGTGTATGTAGGCGCATGTTTGTAGGCGTGTGTGTGTGTGTATGTAGGCTTATGTATGTAGGCGCGAGTGTGTGTGCGTAGGTGTGTGTGTGTGTATATGTAGGCGTGTGTGTGTATGTAGTCGTGTGTGTGTATGTAGTCGTGTGTGTGTATGGTAGGCGTGTGTGTGTATGGTAGGAATGTGCGTGTGTATATATGCGTGTGTGTATGAAGGCGTGTGTCTGTGTATGAACGCGCGTGTGTGTACGGTGGTGTGCGTGTGGGTGTGTATGTAAGCGTGTGTGTGTATGGTAGGCGTGTGTGTGTATGGTAGGCGTGTGTGTGGGTGTGTGTGTGTATGTAGGCTTATGTATGTAGGCGTGTGTGTGTGTGTGTGTATGTAGGCTTATGTATGTAGGCGCGTGTGTGTGTGTGCGTAGATGTGTCTATGTATATGTAGGTGTGTGTGTGTATATGTAGGCGTGTGTGTGTATGTAGTCGTGTGTGTGTATGTAGTCGTGTGTGTGTATGTAGTCGTGTGTGTGTATGGTAGGCGTGTATGTGTATGGTAGGAATGTGCGTGTGTATATATGTGTGTGTGTATGAAGGCGTGTGTCTGTGTATGAACGCGCGTGTGTGTATGGTGGTGTGTGTGTGCGTGTGTATGTAAGCGTGTGTGTGTATGGTAGGCGTGTGTGTGTGTGGTAGGCGTGTGTGTGGGTGTGTGTGTGTGTATGTAGGCTTATGTATGTAGGCGTGTGTGTGTGTGTGTGTATGTAGGCTTATGTATGTAGGCGCGTGTGTGTGTGTGCGTAGATGTGTCTATGTATATGTAGGCGTGTGTGTGTATGGTAGGCGTCTGTGTGTATGGTAGACGTGTGTGTGTATGGTAGGCGTGTGTGTGTATGAAGGCGTGTGTGTGTGTGTATGTAGGCGTGTGTGTGTGTATGTACGCAACCTGGAGACAGTGCTCACTAGAGGAGGAGCATCGGGAGGGGTCGGTCGACGGTGGTGCTGCAGAGGAGGGCGGAGGAAAAATCAAAAGACATCAATCAACAGTCAAATGAAAACAATTAGCAATTCGGGATTGCTCAATAAATGTAATGAAAAATAAATAAATAAATAAAATATAATATAAATAAAATTTTTTAAAAAAATAAAGAAAGAAAAGAAAAAAAAAATCAAAGTATCACTTACTCTTTATCTCCCCGTATTGAATATAGATATTATAATCGAAAGAGCAGTTGAAAGATTATGAGTCACGGAATGTGATTTCCCAAACACTACTTTATCGCATACTATTTCGGGAAGTTTGGAAAAGAGGTAGATGGGATTAGTTTCCTTACCTACTTTAACTAAAATATAATAAGCGTAATCCTGTAAACAAAGCTGAATAACATATTAAGCTTGGGATTGGTAGGTTTATGAAAACATTGAAAACTATCCAAGTTATCTTAAATGCTGGTAAACAGAGAACAATCTTAAAGATAAGCGCAAAACATGATCTAAATAAAAGAAACATCCAAAATGAATTTTGACGTTTTGAACTCAAATTATGCTTTTCGCAATCACAGATTGCTACCAGGTCCCTACTCGTTGAGCTTCTTGTTTTTGTAAATGTGCTGAAATGGAAATGGAAAAGAAATTTGCACTCATTATATTTTACTAGCAAACATACCCAGCGTTGCCTGAGTCAGTAATAATATATATATATATATATATATATATATATATATATATATATATATATATATATATATATATATATATATGAATAAACAATCTAAATAAAATTGAAGATGCAAAACGCAAAAACATAAAAATGAAAAAATTAAAAAAGATGAATCAGGGACCGACACTTTCTCAAGGAGAGGACCGGTCCCTAAGTTCACAAGGTTCTTTCTGTTTAGCAAGAGGGAAGGTCCCAATAACTTGCTACCCTCCCTGAGAGCTTTGCGCTGGCATTACTGTAAACTTTAGTAATTATTCTTTCATTTTTTCAATGTCTTTGAATTGATATTTAAAATATGTATCTCATGTTGCGTATATATATATATATATATATATATATATATATATATATATATATATATATATATATATATATATATATATATATATATATATATATATATATATATATATATATATATATATATATATATATAAAATACACACCCTTATCCGTCGAAGTTTTCCGTTAAATAAGAAAATCGAAATAAATAAATAAATAAAAATAAATTTAAAACAATTGAAAACTTTTGACTTATAAATTAATTAATTATTAAATGAGCCGGGTAATAAATGCTGAAATTCTTCCCGCCCTAAGCCGGGTTCGACCCGAGACCCTACTGTTGTGCGCTTTTCCGACTGAGCTATTCGAGCAACAGAAATTCTTGATATTGATGCAACTAAAAATGCATCATAAAATATTATTGATTTAATTTTAATTTATTGCTGCTCCACTTCTATTACTCATAGCGTGATGTTATATACCCTAAAGCATTCCTCAATAAATGGACTTTTCAATACAAAAAGGTTTTTTAATTCGAACCAGCAGTTCCTGAGATTAGCGCATTAAAACAGATAAACTCTTCAGCTTTATATTATTTAGTGTAGACTGGTGATTTTCCAGATTAGGTAATATGAGGCTTATATAAATACAAAAAAAAAAAAGGAAATAGTCATTCGGGTACGGTTAAAAAGATTTGGTTATTATGGCAAATTTTCAACCGTATACTCATCATGAGGATTAAATTTTCAGTGTATATTTTTACGGTATTTTTATTTTTTTTCAATTTTATATGATAGGGATAAATAATCCGGAAATTTTGTATTTAAACGAAGATTTGTTTTTAAGTTCTTCTATGTCGATGTTTTTAATGGAAATACGCAATTCTATACTTGCGTCCCTTTTTATTGTAAAATCCACTAAGAAAAATGAACGCTAGCGATTTCCATGTCGACGAAAATTTATCCTCTTAATAAATTATAATACAACAAACTAGACTTATGTTCGTCGTAATGGTAATCAGAAAAATCAGAGCAACATCAACCTTGGTTAAGTGAGCTTAAAAAGCAGTTTGTCTTTGCTCAATAAAAATTATAATGGGAAGAAGATTTGTTCACCGTAACGTTTAGAGGAGACCAGGGCTAGTATGCGAAGGGGTAAGTGTGCGAATGTTAAATAATTTTCTCGTTTTTGGTTTGACAGCTCTGAGTGAGCTGTCACGTAACCACGTAGATGCCTCGCTACTGTCGGTGTATTTTTAGTGAAATCTACCAAACCAAACGTGTTGCACAAGAAAAAGTTGTTTTTTTTCGCAGTGTTAAGTATTTCTTTTCATCCTTAGTTAATTTCTTATAAAACGTATAATAGTGGAGTAATTTACTAAAACTTATTAATATTGAATAGCCCATGCTTCTGCGCAACAAATGACGTCTTATTCGGATTATTTTATGAAACCATTTTTGAATCAGTGTAACTTGATTTCAATACGGCGAGTTGGGGCTTGTAAGCGAACTTTTTTTGGGGTAAGTGTGCGAATTCGCATACTTGCCCCAAGTTACGTTTTTAGAGCCAAAAACATTAAACAATTGAAATATAAATTCTGTAAATTGTCAATTTAATGAAATAATTGCATTAGTTTCACTATTCTTGAGCTTATCATTTCTTATAGACATGCTTATACAATTGCCAACATACGTGCTCTTTTTTTTCGAAAATGAGAAAATACAAGGAAAAAAACGACAACGGGAAAACCCTACCAGATGTAGTGCTGCGTGTGGGTTGCATTCCCTAGTTACTTTCTTCTATATCTAATATATAGAAGAAAGTATTGGATTCGTGCAAATTTTCGAATTTCGAATTTTGACGGATTCGAACGTTTTGAGGTGTGCTGAGTTCATTTCGACTATTTTTGGAAAATGTCTGTCTGCGTGTGTGTGTGTGTGTGTGTGTGTGTGTGTGTGTGTGTCACGTCTGTGTGTGACCAGTTTTTTGTGGTCGCTCTACAGCAAAAACTACCGCATGAAATCGAACGAAATTTGGTACACATATGTGCCCCTATGTGAACTTGTGGCCCATTGGTTTTTGGCGCGAATTCCTCCAAGGGGGGTTTGGCAATGGGACGTTTTTTGAGTTACACGTGCTTGCTATTCCTCAGGAAGTAACTGGCGGAATCAAACAAAATTTGGTCCATATAATGCCATTAACAGGAACAGATGCTGATTCAATTTTGGTGTCAATAACTCAAGCGGGGGTTGAGCTATAGAACGTTTTTTTGTCGGCAATTGTGACTGCTGTATATATCTCAAGAAATAATGAACGGAATGAAAGAAAAATTTATCGGCAAGTAGCCCTTAGTGGGTATAAGAGCTGATTTTATTTTGGTGTCAACAGCTAAAAAGGGGGGTAGCGCAATCGCCCGTTCTTTTTTTCCATTGTGAGTGCCCTATCTCAAGAAGTAATGCTACGTTCTGGTTGAAATTTGGAATATATGTGAATCCATATGTAAACAGACTTTGGCTCAATTTTGGCGCCAATTGCGCCAAGAGGTGCTGATTTATTTTTATTATCATTATTTTTTAGCGAATAAAAATAGCTTTATTAATGCAACAATAAGAAAGATAAATCGTAATAGATTATCGTCTGCGTATTTCTCGTGATTTTATTTGTATGGAAATGATCGGAAATATTATCTCAATGATTTAAAATTGTTAACTGTTGCCATCTTATGTTTTGTTAACAAATAAAACATTTGTAATTAATTCAAGCAAGGCTTTTAAAAATAACTTTCAATTTTAGCTCTTTGTTTTGCTTTTGCAGTAATTCAGACATTGGGATGGTCGTCAAGTTTTTGCATGTGTCATGTTGTTTTTGTTGGGAATATTGCTTCCTCGTCAAGCTTGGGGAGGGATCAGAAAAAAAAAGAAAAGAAAAATATAGAAGAAAGTTTCGTGATGGCCACAACATACTAGTTTTTAGACGACAATTGAAATGTTTCCAGATTTCTTAACTGATTTTGCTAAAAAACATTAGATGTGGAGGTGGAGGGGGAAGTTTTTGCCATCGGCTGTGACCTGAATCAGCTGTATTCCGACCCTTTCTGCTGTTTTGGAGGGACTTTGTTTGCACGGCTTCATGGACTTGGTATGATGTTTCTGTCTGCCAAGTGGGACAAGCAACAACAACAACACATTAGATGTTCAAAGAAAAACCTCTAATTTTCTTACGAGACATTTAAGACTCCCATGTCAATAAAAGGGCTTGATTTTTGTAAGGAAACTACCACATTACTAAAAATAACAGTAACACTTTTCTTTCCCACCACATTGTAACCATAAGTTGCTGCCTCATGATAAAATTCTACATAGACCATTGAAAAACTATGTTAGTTCCGCCTCCGAATCTTGTATGGTGAATAATCTAGGAAAGCCAATGACGATCTACGACGTACCAACGGTGGTAACAGTTGCTTTTCCACAAGAAGCAAGATCCATAAATATAATAATTGGTTTCAAAAGAACTGGTGTGTTTCCCTGCAATTCAAACATTTTTCAGGACTGACTTCATGCGAAGTTATGAACGGCCAGATGCCTAATCTCCTGGATCTATGATTGAATCTGCTTGTCCCTGCAGGCAACCATGTAGGAAGAAAGTAATAAAACTGGATGTACCTGTCCTAGAGCATGGTCAGTTGCTACTTTATCCAATAACACAGATTTCGAGTTTCTCACTGAAGATAGCGCTATGTCTCAGCTAAACCCACATACGTCTCTCAGAATTACTCCAGATCATAATTATACGACCTTGTCCTAAAGCTGGAGAGGGTCAGATCGAGAAAGGATGGAAATGAAAGAGATCTACACAGCGACTCTTTAATACTCCAGTCAAAAAGGCTCTTCAGGGAGAAAGAATCTTAGCAGAGAAAAGCAAATCATCACAAAAAGTTGCCAAAACATACAAAAAATCTCTGAATCCAAGAAAAAGGAATATAAATCCAAAACGAGCTTATGTGTACACCAATTTAATGTGATTTTTGCATTATTGGCAATTTTAATGCTATTCAATAGTTAATTAACTCTCTAAATATCACCAACAATGACCAAATTGAAACCAGATGTAAAAAAAAGAAAATTGCCAACTTTGTCGCTAATTTGGTTACAAATTTGGCGACCAAAAGACTGGCGATATATCGCCAAGTGTCCGCCAAATTATAGCACCATTTGAGTTTGCATCGAAATTAACCATGATCCCCCCCCCAAAAAAGGTGCAAAAGACCCCTTTAGAAATACCTGAATGCAACCAAAATGGGGGGTTCACAACTTGACCCCACTAGGAGTATACGTACCAAATTTCAACTTTCTAGGACATACCGTTCTTGAGTTATGCGACATACATACGCACATACGTACATATGCACATTAATTCGTACATCCAGACGCCACGAGAAAACTCGTTGTTATTAACGCGGAAATCGTCAAAATGGTTTTTTCGGGCGTCTATATGCTTTAGGCTTATTTATAACCACGTGTGTTCGGGTCGAAAAAAAACTCAACATTCATTCGGGCGTGAGCGAAATGGAAATTTAGGTCGATTTTTGAGTGAAATTTTTTTCTCGAATACAATACTTCCTTTTTTGTAAAAGGAAGTAAAAAAAAAACACAAAAAAGAAGAACGAAGGCAAATAAAATAGTTCATTTCAAATAAGGTTTGCATTTTTCAGCGTTTACTTCTAAAATCAGTTGAACATTTTATATTGTGCAACATATCTCATTTTAAAGCAATTACAATACTATTTTCGCTTTTTTCCATTCATTGGTAAGTTTTACTTGCTTATTTAAAGCATCATTGAGGCTTTATGTAAAATTTTCTGTGTCTATTTTGAGTTTCACTCAATTCGCTAACTTACCCCATACGGCTCGCCAACTTACCCCGTGACGGGGCAAGTGTGCGAACTCTGCGAAGGTTCACACAAAAATTATATAAAAAATAGACAAAGCATAGTATTAAGCAATAAATAAACACCTTTGTGCCGAGAAATAACAGGAAATATCCAACGTTGTTTAGCACAAATAAACAGATTTCAGAATACACGTGTTTCGAGGTTTCAAGGAACCCCTTTTTCAATTCAAAGGTGTGAGCTTCTTACTGGGTGTCTTTACATCTAGAAGCTCACACCTTTGAATCGAAAAAGGGGTTCCTTGAAACCTCGAAACACGTGTATTCTGAAATCTGTTTATTTGTGCTAAACAACGTTGGATATTTCCTGTTAAAGCATAGTATTGTCAAAACAAAAATACGACTTTATTGCTAATACCATACAGATTATCCAAGCAATAAAAGGAAAGTTTTCTACTTTATTTACAACCTTTAAAAAAATAAAGTTTAAAGGGTTCGCCAACCATCCCCGGTCCCTCCTACTAAAGAATAGTTTTGAACAATGCACCCTCATTATAGTAATTTAGGGACATCTTGATTAACTTGAGATCTTGACCTCAGAAGCAACGTATGCATTCTACGTATGAAAACCATTATATATTCAAATAGTGTAAAAGTATTGTGCATACTCTCTGACCATTGATTGTATGGAAAGGCTAATATCCGGTTTACAGGCGGAAATGGACGTGTCTATTACCTTTCAGGGATGGTAGATTCTCTGCTACAGACTTGCGCGTTTGCCTCTTAATTATTTCGACTCAGTTTTTTAAAAAGGACAATTTATTCACTGCAATAATTTTTAAATCGAAACTATATTTAATCTATATTTTTACTGAAAAATTAATTCATTTATTTTGTTTGCAACAAAATTTGGAGCTTATCATTATGCTTTTACATTTCCGAACGAAATGAAAACATTTTATCTTCTTTTTGTTGTTTCCATAGAAACTCATTGCGTTTCGATTCATTTTCACCTCAATTAAGACAATAAATTAATAAGCCTCTAGTGTGTGAAATTATGAAACGCGTGCATCAAAATCCCATCGCTATTTTTCCTTCTCCCCTGTTAGCTTCATTCAGGTGGAATCGTCTTAACTTGGCCGATTGCCAAATTACATACAATCCGTGGTCAAGCAGTAGCAACTTTATTAGTGACTAGTGGTACCCGCACGGCTTTGCCCGTAATAGAAAAATTAAAAGTTCTTTTGGTTCGCCTGTGTGGCGAATTTTCTCTCCAATTGGCTTGTACTAATGTTACGGTTCCACGTTATGATAATTTCGTATCTCGCCAATTGGCTTGTGCCCATGTTACGGTTCCACGTTATGATAATTTCGTAATTTACTCGTCCACCTTATGATATTTTTTTTCTTAAAATTGGAATAGAAAAAGAACCACCTCGAATTTTCGAAAAATCGCTTCGAGGTGCACACCTACATGCTACATACTAACTTTGTGCCAAATTTCATGAAAATCGGCCGAACGGTTTAGGCGCTATGCGCGTCACAGACATCCTACAGACATCCTACAGACATCCAGACATCCAGACATCCTCCGGACAGAGAGACTTTCAGCTTTATTATTAGTAAAGAAAACTCAAACTCTATCAAGAATTAAAAGTCTATCAGGATAACAGGGGGATAAACTAGCCGCCTTGGTGGAATGAAAAACTAAACATTTTCTGATTAATTGCTAAAAAGTAGGCATATTTCTCGAATAGTGCATGCAGCAACCGCAAGGGGGTAGGTAATATTAAAGCCCTAGATCGTAGCTTAAGTAGCGACAAGTCCGCCATCTTGGGGTTAAATGCCGCTTTCTTGTAATGTCTGCATTAATGATGTAGCTTGCTTTGCTTCTTGATTCATAGAGATAATAAGAAACTGCAATCAAGAAGCAAAATATGCTACTTCACCGTAATAGGCATAGAGAGAAAGCATATTTTAGCTCCAAGATGGCGGGCTACTTTATTGTACGGTTCTTGGCTTTTGGTAGTATTTAATTAATGTCCTCATGGATGGACCCAGTACGCTGTCTTCCATCTTCAACGACTTGTCAGCTGTCAGACGCTGAGGTGAAACAAATGAACTTTTGCTGATCCTGACTAAGATTAATTAAATCATGAGAGTAAACAAAATAACGAAGGCTACGAAAACCATTGAGCGTGTGGAAAGTCCTGGTAGCAAATAAATGTCATGCACAATTTATAGATTTTATCATTTAGTGAAACGTTTTAGCCATTGATTGTAATAAAGCACAACTAGGCGCAGAAACATATTTATGTATCATCGTGGGGCTAATGCGCCATGATTCTTACCGGTTATGAACTGTTGTCGTTTCTATTGACACTGGAAAACGTTGTAGGAGGTTCAACTCGAACCCAGTGGGGATGATCACTGTGAATTTTCTATCTTCTCAGCGGCTCTACCTTAGTAGCATACCTTTTTACGTAAGCGGTTTTTTTTTGAGCAATCATATTGCTTATTGTTCTCACTTGGCTGTTTTGATGTCCTATGACTTTATTTCACCCCCCCCCCCCGCCTCCCTCAGCAGCACCACCGTCGACCGGCCTCACGATGCTGCTCCTCTAGCGAAAGCCGTCACAAGTTTGCGTCAACATCCTACACACGCGCATACCTACACACACTTGCTCACACACACCTCTACACACACACATACCACACACTCACGCCTGCACACACACAAAACACACACGCCTAAATACACATACACATACATAAACACAAACACACACGCCTAAATACACATTCACATACATAAACACAAACATACACGCCTAAATACACATACATAAACACAAACACCACACGCCCTAAATACACATACACATACATAAACACAAACACACACGCCTACATACACACACACACACACACTCGTGATTGCGAAAATTATAATTTGATCTCAAAATGTCAAAATTCAAATTATTATTATTATTTTTTAATCGATTGGTTGGCACAACCACAACGCTGGTAATCATTTTAAGCATTTGTTAAAGAGAAGCGGGTTTTTGGACTCTACTTCGGAAGTGAAGCTTTTGTTGAACGTCGTTGCGTACACCACAACATGCAGTCGTTAAAATCTTACATCAGGAATTAGTAAATGGAGGAATCTAGTCTAATCATTGGCTTAGCAAAAGCTTAGACAAAGAGCTCAAGTCACGTAACTTATCAACGACGAATGGTTGACACGTTTTGCGTGAAACTGGCGAAATAAACCTGTTTTCTTCCAGTGCTTTACTTTAAAATCTATCACGTGACTTGGTGTTTTTGCTTTACGAATGAAAGTGCTCACTCCCTAATTTTTATGTCTTCTCGATGGTTCAAATGACCACTCACAACACAATTGCAGAGATTCGTGCTGTTTGCTGAGAATTGTCATCTTTGCTGGCTTACTTAGCAGAATATTATTCATTTACGAAAAAAACAATATTCCGAGTTTTGAAAATTTGTATTACGCAAGATGTTTTTCAAGAAAATGTAAATTTCCGGATATTTCAAGATATTTGCGAATCATTTGCTTGAACTAAAAAACTATTATTTACACATTTTAACAGTGCAGATGCTTATTTAATTGTGACTCATCAATAATGACTAACATGAAAACAAAATATGCTCAGAATGCCGCGTCAAGAATTACTAATAAAATCTGAGCCAACCAAAATGCCATTCAGTCCATTTTAAAAGACGGGTATTCAGTCATTTAGGATGACGTGCTTCCTTCAAATTTAC